>NC_083411.1:58785853-58855137 GCF_020745735.1 Hemiscyllium ocellatum
AGGGTGGGGTTCATGGGTGGTGGTGCATGAAGTGGAGGAGATGCGCTGGAGGGCATCATCAACCACGTGGGAGGGAAGTTGCAATCATGGAAGAAGGAGGCTATCTGGGAATTTGAGGTGGAATTAGTCATCCTGGGAACAGATGCAGCGGAGGTGAAGGAATTGGGAATAAGGAATGATGTTTTTACAGGAGGTAGGGTGAAAGGAGGTGTAATTTAGGTAGCTGTGTAAGTCGGTGGGCTTGTAGTATATGTGGTTAGTTGGTTGCTAGAAACGGTGATGGAGAAGTCCAGGAAGGGGAGGGAGATTGCCAAGATGGTCCAGGTGAATTTTAGGTCGGGTGAAAGGTGTTGGTAAAGTTGATGAACTGTTCAACCTCCTCAAGGGAGTATGAGGCAGTGCAGATAGTCATTGATGTACCGGAGGAACAGGTGGGATTGATGCAGTGTAACTGTGGAGAATGGACTGTTCTACATATCTGACAAACAGGGAGGCATAGCTGGGTCCCATGAGGGTGCCCATGGATACCCATTTGGTTTGGAGAAATTGTTGAGGTTGAGGACCAGTTCAGCCAGGCAGATGAGGGTGTCAGTGGAAGGGTACGGGTTGGGACAGCATGAGAGTAAGAAACAGGGGTCTTGGAGACCTTTGTCGTGGTGGATCGATGTGTACACGGACTGGATGTCTATGGTGAAGATGAGGCGTTGGGGGCCAGCGGAACGAAAATCTTGAAGGAGGTGTGTCACGAATGTAGGTGGGGAGTTCCTGAACTAAGGGGGTCAGGACGGTGTCAAGGCAGGAAGAAATGAGTTCAGTGGGACAGGTGCAGGCTGAGACAATGGTCGACAGGGGCAGTCAGGTTTGTGAATCTTTGGAAGGAGGTGGCTGAGTGGTTAGCACTGCTGCCTCACCGTGCCAGGAGTTGGGTTTGATTCCAGCCTGGTGTGACTGTGTGGAGTTTGCACGTTTTCTCCCTGTGTCTGCGCTGGATTCCTCTGGATGCTGCAGTTTCCTCCCACAGTCCAAAGGTGTGTAGGCTAGGTGGCTTGGCCATGCTAAATTACACATAGGATCCAGGGATGTGCAGGCAAGGTGGGTTAGCCATGAAGAATGCAGGGTTACAGGCATAGGGTGGGGGCGTGGGTCTGGGTGAATCGCTCTTCAGAGGGTTGGTGCAGACTTGATGGGCAGGATTTCTTAAGATGGTCGAGGGCCCATTTGCTTTTCTTCATATTAGGACAGTGGACTCAGTTTGTCATCCATCATGGCCCCGTTCTGATAACAGAGGCCTGTCCATCTCAGCAAAGATCAGAAACCAGAGCCGCTCCTTGAGTAAGTACCAATTTTGTGGGACTTGTGGACAAATTTTATACGTAATCAGATTGGTGACAGGGTCGAGAGTGTGGTGGTAGAAAAGCACAGCAGGTGAGGCAGCATCCAAGGAGCAGGAGAATCGACATTTCAGGCAGAAGCCCTTCATCAGGAAGCCCTTCATGGATGCTGCCTGATCTGCTGTGCATTTCCAAAACCACAATCTCGACTCTGATCTGCAGTCCTCACTTTCTCCAGATTGGTGACAGGGAAATCTCTGCTCATCTTATTTGAAATCCAGAGTGATCCCTTCTCTGGTTTAACCTGTTCATTAGTGCCACCCTGTACAAGATGGACTTTGGCAATTTACAAACTGCCCTGAAGACAGGACAAAGTGGCTGATGGTGTATCTCTGCTTCCTTGTTCACAGGGCTGAACAGATTCATCAAGGACATTGAGATGATGATTGGGGAAAAGAATTGGCTCTTCTGGCTGTGGTGGAGAGCATGCTGGTTTCTTATCTCATCGAGTTTGCTGTAGTAAGGAGATGTTACATCTTTTAGTGTTTCAAACAGAAAATGAAGTGCAGATAATCATTCTGTTTTTGATATGATTTTAGACCTTCATTTAAACAGATGATTTGTCCCACCAACATATGGACCTGTTGAATACCCTGTCTGGACAGTAGCACTGGGTTGGTGTATGACCATCTTCTGTATTATGTGGGTCCCCATTGTGGCTGTAGTGAGAGTTGTCCAAGCTGAAGGCTCCACCTTGTGCCAGGTAAGGAAATACCAGAAGTAAAACAAAAAACTGCTGATACTGGAAATTTGAAACAAAAGCTGAAGAGACTCAGCAGGTCTGACAGCTTTTGTAGATAGAAAGTGCAGTTAGCATTTCAAGTCCAGTTCTGAAGATGAGTCACTGGAGTTGGGCATAAATAGCATCGTGTGGATGGAGATAGGTTGAAGTAACATCAGTGGCATTAAGTACATTTTTGGAAAGACTTCACCCCTACTCTCTCACACATACATGTCACGTGCCAACACACAGACACATGTGCATTTAACATGTATGTATGTACATGCAAATGTACATGTACATTGAGATATACAAAATTACAGTAGTAAATGAGACATATATATGTAATTCCTGCAATTAATCATAATATGATTGTCAACCAACATAAAAACTACTCTCTTGAATTGGAATTAGCCTTTTTTTTTCAGGAAATTTCTCAGCAGTCCTTCAAATCGATTCTATCCACACGACCTGTTATGAATGTCTCTGGCATTCTTCAAAAATAATTATATCAGTTTTCTCACAAAATAATTACAGATTCTATATTTAGTTTCAAGCTCTCATCCCTCTTATTGCTACCAGTATGTTCCTCTCAATTTTTCATCAAACTAACAGTCAGAAATTTCCTGAGTGAGATCATTCCTTCTTATGAAATTTTGGGACTGCCCAATCCTCCCTCCACAACTTATCTTTTTTATATCAGTTCCAACTGCAGGATGACCAGATTTGGATCTGGATTTTCTGTCGTTGGAAGTTCAATGATGGATAGAAATCAGGCAGAAATGACTAAACCTTTCCATTTTTGCTGCTTGCACATCAGCTCCTGATTGGGGTCCGTACCTGGAAGAGCACAGTGGGGAACAACATAGAAGCAAGCTTGATTCTACGGAAGCCCCAAATTGTCTCCAACGTCAGGCAACTCCTGAGATCTTCGAGGAGAAAGTGAGGACTGCAGATGCTGCACTCCTAAAGAAGGGCTCATGCCCGAAACGCGATTCTCCTGCTCTTTGGATGCTGCCTGACATGCTGCACTTTTCCAGCAACACATTTTCAACTCCTGAGATCTGACAACTTCTAATATAATTGTGGTTCCAGTAAGTCAGCTGTGATAATCCAGATATGCTGTATGTCAGTTACTTCCTTGTAACCTGGCATTTCTTTGCCATATGTTTTATTTAAATTTCTTTTCAAACCACTTGGATGCTGTTAAACTATTCTTCTTTTCTTCAGGGTTATGCTTGGATTCTCTTGTTAACTTGTCCCAATGTCGTCTTCATAATTACTGTGCTCCTTTCAGTTCTTGTTTGCATTGGTCGATTGCTTTCGAGTTTATTTCACAGCTTTAACTAAATTCTTGGCGGAAACTTTGTAGACGTGGGAATTTACTTAAATTAATTGGAATAGCATGACAACTCTTTGCAAGGCTGTCTTTGTTTAATAAACCACACTGGATTGAAGTATAAATTTTAAAAGTAACAAGATGATACAGTCATAAAGTCACAGAGATGTACAGCATGGAAACAGACTCTTCAGTCCAACCTGTCCATGCCAAACAGATATCCCAACCCAATCTAGTCCTACCTGCTAGCACCTGGCCCATATCCTTCCAAACCCTTCTTATTCATATAAGAAGGGTCACTGGACTCAAAACGTGAATGCTGGCTTTCTCTGCACAGATGCTGCCAGACCTGCTGAACTTCTTCAGAATTTTCTGTTTTTGTTTTAGATTTCTTTTTAAGATGGAAATGAGGACGCTCTTCTTTCTCTCAGAGGGTCATTAGTATGTTGAATTCTTTTATAGAACATAGAAAGATACAGCGCAGTACAGGCCCTTCGGCCCTCGATGTTGCGCCGACCGAATCCTACCTAACCTATACTAGCCCAATAACTTCCAAATGCCTATCCAATGCCCGCTTAAATGACCATAAAGAAGGAGAGTTCACCACTGCTACTGGCAGGGCATTCCATGAACTCACAACCCGCTGTGTAAAGAATCTACCCTAACATCTGTCCTATACCTACCACCCCTTAATTTAAAGCTGTGTCCCCTAATAACACCTGACTCCATTAGCGGTAAAAAGGTTCTCAGTGTCGACCCTATCTAAACCCCTAATCATCTTATACACCTCTTATACACTTCTGTCATCCAGTGCCATTGTTTGTTTCCTTCTCAGAGTAAACTGTCTTCCAATTCTAATCAAAATGTGCTTTCCTTTTAAGAGGCACAGATTGACTTCAGGTACCACAAGTAATCTTGAAATTATATCATCCTCTCAAGATTTCGTACTCCAGACTGAGACATGCAGCCACTCAACAGTGTACTCAATTTTGACTAAATCCTTTAAATTAACAAAAAAATACAACATTGGCATGCTGCCGGGGTCAGAAGAAATGCATGTGAGACAATTATAAATTTCAGTTCCCGTATATTTTCAAGTCTTATCAAATTATATGTTTTAGTGATTAATCTATCCTGCACTTGATTCATCCTATAAAATATTCATACTGTATACTCTATCCTCTCTTGAAGGAACATTGAGACACTATTCAGCCACAAAAAACATGTAGTATCTGAAATAAGTTCTAAACCGCAATATTTAAGTAGCTATTTATGATGTCCTATTTAAACATTTTTTATGAGGATGAATCATCTGATGAATATGGATTCAGATGATTGAAGATTTGTAGCGAAGAGTCCAGCTGAAAGATTGATTTAAAATGAAGAAGCACATTAATATTCCTATGCCATTTTTTTCTCATGCTGTCATGACAATGTCGATCTAAACTGCACCCTGACAAAATGCAGCTTCATCATGTGTGACTCCAGGCAGTGAATGTTAGTGGACCATTTATCTTTTAGGGTATAACAGGTGAGCCTGGTCACACTCAATGTCAAGCCTCCCAGCAGGGACCTCCGGATAGATGGAACTTGGATTGATTTTCTACCTACCAGCACAGCTGAGCAGTTACACTTCCCATCTTTTCACTGGAAACCATCCTAAATACTAATACGATGAATTTCTAAACCAACAGGAGTTCTGCCTATTTTCTGACACCAACTATTCAATGTATGTCACAACAGCAAACAGATGGTATAAGCAAAATCCATGGTTCACTGCCTCGGCTCACATGTGAAGAATAATCAGTTGGACAGTGTATGTCTTTCAGCAAGTGTCAGCCTTGGTTCAGTAATAGCACCTGAGTTAAAAGATCGAAAGTTTAAGTCTTCTCCCAAACATGTGAATAGCCAATCTTAGGCAGTCAGCTGTGTCTCGGTTGTACTTCCTTGGCCTTTCAATTAGAAGACTGAAAGTTCATATTCCAATCTCGAGACTAACATCACTTTTTTACTGAAGGTATCCAGCTTGTTGGCAGTCAGCGTTTTCAAAAGTGACTGTAAAAGATCCCATTGTGTTGCAGTATTTGAAGGAGATCTAGCCAATATTTTATCCTCCCGTTAACAGATTATATGATATTGTTAGTTGTAGAGCATAGCTGTTTATCATTTGGCCTCTATGTTATCCATATTGCAACAATGACTACATTTCAAAAGTACTTAATTCCTTGTCAAGTATGATAATTGCAACTCATGTCCTTTTGACTAAACTTTCAGTGTGGTGCTGAGGGATTAATACAGTGCCTAATTGTTCATCACTGTCTTTAGGATTTGATAGTAAAGCAAGTTACCTATCTTTACAGGTGAATGTAAAATAATCCGATTTTACGGGAGTTATCACAGTGTCTTGTTTGACATTTATTCTTCAAACAATACTAGAGCACATTATTTAATTTTCTAAGTTATTTGATGGCCTTTACTGTTTTCATTGTGCCGTGTTTGATGACAAAATAGCTATAATTATACTTACACCTTGACATTAACATTGCTACAAAAGTATCAACTATTTTCTTTAGAGATGCAGCCCAGATGAAGAATTAAAAGAGATAGCAAGGGAAAATGTAGAATAGTTACAGTTGTAAAATATGTTAGCCTTCCTGAGCTGTACAAAGTTAAAAAGCACACAACACCAGGTTATAGTCCAACAGGTTTAATTGGAAGCACAATAGCTTTTGGAGCAACGCTCCTTCATCACGTGATGAATGAGCAGTGCTCCGAAAGCTATTGTGCTTCCAATTAAACCTGTAGGACTATAACCTGGTGTTGTGTGATTTTGAACTTTGTACACCCCAGTCCAACACCAGCATCTCCAAATCATTTCTGAGCTGTGACATCCTAGACACATTTTACTTAGATGGCTTTATTTCCTGGTATAAAATATGCTCTCTAAATGTGATGTTTAGCTCAGGTTTACTGCTGAATTGAAATCTTGAGTGAAAGGACATGTCTACTGCAATTGAAATGATCTGGCCCCTTGTTTTGTTGATTGTCAGCTTAATCTTCATGCTGGAGGTGGTCTCTGGGCAATTTTTTCCCTGTTCTGATTAAGAGCTTACAATCTGGAATTTGGGTAGGTTTCATGCTTCTTCAAGAGTTAAATACCTCGAGGTTTTCTCAGTTGAAGAATGCCAGTGAACATGGATATTCATGAAATGAAGGCATTTCTGCAACTTCCAGAAAAGCAAGTACTCTCATCAACAATGTAATGTCAATGGATCTGAGCAAGATTGACATTCAGTAGATGAAATTCTTACCTGTTACAAATATGTCCTTTGATTAAAGAACCTTGGTGCATTATATCTATAACTCAGTGGTCATGGGGGAGTTTTGTCATTTTGTCAAATTGTAGAGTCCTGCTATATCTTTGTCATTTTCCAGTGGAGAGTTGGCTTGTTGGAGTAAATGATGCATCCATGACTTGTTTAATGCACACAGCTATTTGTTATTATCACAGGGGTAGCCTGGAATAGCCGCTATGTATCAGAAATTCAGGGTAGTTGTTTCCGTATGCAGTAGTTGGAAATGAGGCGTCCATTGAAATCTTCTTTAACATCCATGGTTTATTCTTTCCTTGCTATTTATATTCCGCACTTCAAGTTTTTAATTAATCATTTGGTAGTCATTTAGAATTTGAAATTGCAGAGAAAAAGACACACTTTTTTAAAGTTGTTCAGCTAGAGTCAAGGTATGTGCAAAGGGAGATTCAGCTGGCATCTGTAGCTAAATGGCCTGTGCAATAGTGGCCAGTTGTCATTAACAAAGGCCTTCTGCTTGCCATAACTATGTGATTGACTAGGGTGGCATGGTGGCTCAATGGTTAGCATTGCTGCCTCAGAATGCCAGAGACCTGAGTTCAATTCCAACCTCAAGCAATTTGCACATTCTCCCCGTGTCTGCATGGGTTTCCTTCCACAATCCATAAATGTGCAGGTCAGGTGAATTGGCCATGTTAAATTGTTAGGTACATTTGTCAGGGGTAAATGTAGGAGAATGGGTCTGGACTCTTTGGGCTTGTTGGGCCAAAGGGCCTGCTTCTGTACTGTAGGGAATCTAATCTAGTGACTGCTAGGGAGCTTGACAGTGAATGCCATCTCAGTAAGTCGTAATATGTTAAGAAAGCTGAATATGAAAAGAATTATACTGACAAACAATTTAAGATTGGTAGTCAGGCACATAATGTGGTCCACTTGCATGCACTGGACGCTACATATCTTAATACACAATGTCCTTTTTTTGCAGAACGAAGCAATGTATACACACACTGCACCTGTTTCAATTCAATAAAATAGATGACATCTTTTCTCTGGTTAATTTCTCAAGGCAATTCCTTGATCAGTCGACCTGCCTGGTTTAAATTTTAACCGATGCTTGGTAGTTAACTATCAGACCTCATGAATTGGTTCATTCTCCATGGTAACACCTCCCCCAAACAAAGTCTTGCCAATCAACCAGCATGTCAACAACTCAGAAGCTTTTTTTCCCATTTAAGTGATAGATCCCATATAGAATGGGCCACATGTGCTATATGCCAAGACTGACACTGGTATAAGTACATATGTCTTTACACATCTTTCATGAGATCTACTCAGGAAAGTAGCGCAACATGATGCCGTCTATGCATGATACACTTTCTGAGCAATTATACAAGACATTCTGGCAACAGACTAATTCACTAAGCTTCCTTTTCTAAGTGAGTTTTGAGAAGATTTGTAGCTCAGGTTGGGGTTCTGGATCTAGGTTTGCCCACTGAGCTGGAAGGTTCATTTTCAGACATTTTGTCACCATACTAGGTAATATCTTCAGTGAGCCTCTGGACGAAGCATTGCTGATGCTTCCTGCTTTCTATTTATATGTTTGGTTTCTTTGGATTGTTGATATCATTTCCATTTCTTTTTCTCAGGGGTGGTAAATGGTGTCCAAGTCAATGTGTTTGTTGATAGATTCCGGTTAGAATGCCATGCTTCCAGGAATTCTCATGTGAGTCTCTGTTTGGCTTGTCCTAGGATGAATGCGTTGTCCCTGTCAAAGTGGTGTCCTTCCTCATCTGTATTGAAGGATATTAGTGAGAGAGGGTAATGTTGTTTTGTGGCTAGTTGATGTTCGTGTATCCTGGTGACTAGTTTTCTGCCTGTTTGTCCAATGTAGTTTTTGTTCCAGTGCTTGCATGGTATTTTGCAAATGGCATTAGTTTTTTTGTTGTCTGTATAGGGTCTTTCAAGTTCATTAGCTGTGGTTTTAGTGTGTTGGTGAGTGTGTGGGTTACTATGATGTCTATAAAGACAACAAGCAAAACTAATGTCATTTACAAAATACCATGCAAGAACTGTAACAATCACTACATCGGACAAACAGGCAGAAAACTAGCCACCAGGATACATCAAAATCAACTAGCCACAAAATGACATGACACTTTCTCACTATTATCCTTATATGAGGAAGGACACCACTTCGACTGGGACAACACATTCCACCAAGGGAGGGAGTTCCTAGATATTCTTACAGAGCATGGGTTTGTGGAAAAACACTATGTTGTTGTATTTGGCCTCGGTCATACGTTTTTAAGAATAATAGTCAAGTCCTCCGAAGAAACAGATCCATGCTATCACTGCTCATGTCAGTATCTTTCATGCCCCCAAGAATCTATCCTAGGTGTCCTCCTGTTTCACATTGATATGCTGCTTCTTAACCACATTATTATAAAAAAGATATATTGTCAACACTTAACTCTACCTAACCACAATCTCTCTTGACTGCTGCACTGTTGCTAATTAATGATCTGTCTGATTTTCAAGATTGGGAGAAAGTGAGGACTGCAGATGCTGGTGATCAGAGTCAAAGAGTCTGGAGCAGAAAAAGCACAGTCTGTCAGGCAGCATCCTAATGAAGGGCTTTTGCCTAAAATGTCATTTCCCCTGCTTCTCAGATACTGCCTGACTGTTTTTCCAGCCCCACACTTTTTGACTCTGATTTTCAAGAGCAGAAATTTTCGCCAGTTAAATATTGAGAAAACTGATGTGCCATTCCAAACTCTGTTCACTAGCTATGGTTCATCTCTCTCCCTCTTTCTCTCTAGCAACTATTTGAGACCAAAACAGATTGTTTGCAACTTTGACCTCATATTTGACCCCAAGAAGAGCTTTCAACCACATACTCATGCATTGCTCAGACCATCTTTTTCCAAAGATCCAATTTTATCCGCTACAGTTAATCTGCTGCTGAAAAAGGCAGAGTTTTGAGAGTACTCAGCGGCCCCAGAGTTCTGAGAGTACTCAGCGGCCCCAGAGTTCTTTGCAAGTGGTAAGGCAAAATGAACAAAAGAAGCAATCAAAACTAAAACTGGATATATAGATTGTACAAACACTGCATTAATGACAATGCTTGTAAGAAAGCTATAGTGCACATTAAATGCCAACACGGTGACAAAGTTACAAATAGCTACCTCCTCACCATGTGCAATTCACAAAAAGAGAAGCTAAGAATAATTGACAGTGCTAATGTATAGTCCTGCATGATATGAATTGGGGGTCAGTTTAGCTCAGTTGGCTGGATGGTTGGCTTGCGATGCAAGGTGATGCCAACAGCAGGAGTTTGTTTCCTGCAATATACAAGTAATCTGTGATCACTGGTAACACATTTTAAAGCTGAAAATGTGTTGCTGGAAAAGCGCAGCAGGTCAGGCAGCATCCAAGGAACAGGAGATTCGACGTTTCGGGCATAAGCCCTTCTTCAGGATATGTGTAAGTTTATTTCAAAGGTGTGGCCATTGTCATTTCCAGCTGTAATTTCACTAACTTTATGTAGAAGTCTGTGAATAAGACTTAGTATGAATTCATACTAATCAATATCGTAAGCTTAAAGGATTATTCCTTGTCCCTTATAATGATCTTATTGATTTGCTTTATATCTCTCTCTGAGGGTTGATTTGCTTACTGGGCTGGATGACTAGTATCTGGGGTAGAATAAAATGAACAATGGACATTCAAATCCTGCACATAAAGGATTGAATTTTTGCTTTGCTATGCTTAATGCAGACAAGTACCCTTCAAATTGTATAACCACATGGAACTTTGCAACAGACAGACATGTCTGTGGTCCCCATAGATTATGCCTAAAATCACAGTTCTTTTTAATAATAATAAATACATGTTAATTAAGAGTCATAAAATCATTTAGCATGGAAACAGACCTTTTGGTACAAATCATTCATGCCGACCAAGTTTCTCAAACTAAACTAGTGCCACTTGCCTGTGTTTGGCCCCTATCCCTCAATCATGTGTATGTCCAATGTTGTTTAAATTTTGTAACTGTGCCTGTATCTACCACTTCCTCTGGCAGTACATTCTACATATGACCCTCAAGTCCCTTTTAAATCTTTCTCCTCTCACCTTTTGAATTCCCCCACTCTTGTTAGATTATAAAGATCAAGTTGCGTTTTAAATCACCTGTGGTGAAATTTCTTGCTACTGTAATAGCATGAGCTAATCACGTCACTTATGCAGGCGATCATCATACGTGTTTCCTGTAAATATCAATGTCAATGTGGTCTGTAAATATCCCTACAGAAATCCTCAAATAGCAGAAACAATGTTTTCAGTCATTTTCTGGAATGAATATGGCTTTTTAACCACATGTTGAGACTCTCCTCTTCCCAAACCCATGGAAATTGACCATCAATGATTAGTGAGGAAATGACTGTGAGTAGGACACTGGAGGGTTCCCAGGCGGAAGATGAGGCGCTCTTCCTCCAACCGTCGTGTTGTTATGGTCTGGCGATGGAGGAGTCCAAGGATCTGCATGTCTTCGGTGGAGTGGGTATGAGAGTTAAGTGTTGAGCCACTGGGTGGTTGGGTTGGTTGGTCCGGGTGTCCCAGAGGTGTTCCCTGAAGCGTTCTGCAAGCAGGCGGCCTGTCTCCCCAATATTGAGGAGGCCACATCGGGTGCAGCGGATGCAATAGATGATGTGTGTGGAGGTGCAGGTGAATTTGTGGCGGATATAGAAGGATCCCTTGGGGCCTTGGAGAGAAGTAAGGGAGGAGGTGGGGGCGCAATTTTTACATTTCCTGCAGTTGCAGGGGAAGGTGCCGGGAGTGGAGGTTGGGTTGGTGGGGGGTGTGGACCTGACGAGGGAGTCACGAAGGGAGTGGTCTTTGCGGAACGCTGATAGGGAGGGGAGGGAATATATCCCTGGTGGTGGGGTCCGTTGGAGTTGGCGGAAATGACGGCGGATGATACGCTGTATACGGAGGTTGGTGGGGTGGTAGGTGAGAACCAGTGGGGTTTTGTCTTGGTGGCGGTTGGAGGGGCGGGGCTCAAGGGCGGAGGAGCAGGAAGTGGAGGAGATGCGGTGGAGTGCATCGTCGATCACGTCTGGGGGGAATCTGCGGTCCTTGAAGAAGGAGGCCATCTGGGTGTACGGTATTGGAACTGGTCCTCCTGGGGCAGATGCGGCGGAGACGAAGAAATTGGGAATATGGGATGTTGAGACTCTCCTCTTCCCAAACCCATGGAAATTGACCATCAATGATTAGTGAGGAAATGACTGTGAGTAGGACACTGGAGGGTTCCCAGGCGGAAGATGAGGCGCTTTCCTCCAACCGTCGTGTTGTTATGGTCTGCGATGGAGGAGTCCAAGGATCTGCATGTCTTCGGTGGAGTGGGTATGAGAGTTAAAGTGTTGAGCCACTGGGTGGTTGGGTTGGTTGGTCCGGTTGTCCCAGAGGTGTTCCCTGAAGCGTTCTGCAAGCAGGCGGCCTGTCTCCCCAATATTGAGGAGTGCATCGTCGATCACGTCTGGGGGGAATCTGCGGTCCTTGAGAAGGAGGCCATCTGGGCTGTACGGTATTGGAACTGGTCCTCCTGGGAGCAGATGCGGCGGAGACGAAGAAATTGGGAATATGGGATGGAGTTTTTACAGGGGGCAGGGTGGGAGGAGGTATAGTCCAGGTAGCTGTGGGAGTCATTCGGTTTATAGTAGATGTCTGTGTTGAGTTGGTCGCCCGAGATAGAAATGGAAAGGTCTAGGAAGGGGAGGGAGGGGTCTGAGACAGTCCAGGTGAATTTGAGGTCGGGATGGAAGGTGTTAACCTACTGTTAGTTCTTGGATTATGCCACTCTCCAGTGATAGGTCACTGAAAAAATGCAACTTCCAGCTTAGGAGCAAAGATCAGTTTATGTGAATTATAGCTGAAAGAGAAAATAAAATGTTTGAAAGTATGACTTTCTCTGTACATACAAGGTTGTTTGAGTTTTGAACCATTAAAAGAAAAAAAAAGGAAAATTTTCTGATTTAAAGCTGTCTTGGGCATCCATTATCACAAAGGTGATTCCTTAAACCAACACTCCCCATCCAGGGACTGATAATTGTAGGGAAACTGTAGACCCAGAATTGCAAGCGACAATTTTCAATACCTTAGTTTTAATGATGGGCAAATTGTTAGCCTCAGTATAACATAATTGTGTTCAAGAGCTCTTTCGGTGCTGTGCATCAAGAAATTAGTCCCAGACCATGTGTATAATTACAAAGAAACTTAGAATTTTTATAGTCTTGTATGTGACAAATAATGGCTTCTATCTTGATATAATCAGCATTGGCATGTCAAAAGAATTGGTGAGGTGATAATTTAAGTTTTTCTGTTGTTATAAACCACTGAGAGAATTAATGATCTTTTGCAGCATTGCCCATTTAAGCTCTGTATCCTAAAATCCTAGCCTCTTTCGATTCAGATAGAAATTACACAAATATATCAACTAGCTAAGAATGCCTTTCTTGTAAACCCAGCAAGTGATAGATACTGCAACCTGCCTCCCGCCATCCTGAGGAAATCCAATGATCACTATTTAACACTGTAATGTGGAAATAGAATTCTTTAATACCATATATTTTCTATTGCAACAAACAATGTCAAATTCAAAGACTGAAACATTCTACAGCTTAAAGTATCTAATGCTAATATCAAACAACAGAACGTGAGCTAGATGCTAAAGGAAAATTCTTATATTTCTATTACTTTTCACTGCCTACTTTATCTACAGTCTCAAGGCAGCACCTTCTTACCTCAGCATGCACACGCACACGCATATACATACACACACACACACACACACACACACACACACACACACATACGCACATGCACTCATGCACAGACACACGTGGGCAGACATAATATTTTCATTTCGAGAGCTCTCTGGAGGAGATTGCTTATTTGGTATCAACTCATATCAAATTATATGGAATTTTGTAGCATGGCCTGGTCCTCTGGAAACACGATGGGAAGCCCCTGAAATCTTCAGATTCCCAACAGTCAATGGAATGAATTCAGACCTCAGTTTCAGTTCGAAAGGGCAGCATTAAAATGCTGTCTATATGATGCATGTAGAAGTCTGAAGAATCAGCAGAGTACTACATTACCATAGAAAGAGGACATGTCTTGCATCAGTTCTGATTGTTGTAGTGGTTCTGTTCGCCGAGCTGGAAGTTTTTGTTGCAAACGTTTCGTCCCCTGGCTAGGAGACATCATCAGTGCTCTGGAGCCTCCTGCGAAGCGCTTCTTTGATGTTTCTTCCGGCATTATAGTGGTCTGTCCTTGCCGCTTCCGGGTGTCAGTTTCAGCTGTCCGATGTGTTTGTTGATGGAGTTTGTGGATGAATGCCATGCCTCTAGGAATTCCCTGGCTGTTCTCTGTCTGGCTTGCCCTATGATAATAGTGTTTTCCCAGTCGAATTCATGTTGCTTGTTGTCTGAGTGTGTGGCTACTAGGGATAATTATACAAGGTATTCGCCAAAAACGGATACCCGCGCAACTTTATCAACAGATGCCTAAGAGATAGACCATGGAACGAGGACATGCCACAACCAAAAGGACTAACCACACTACCATACATCAGGAGTGTTTCAGAACTGACAGCCAGACTACTGCAACCCCTAGGACTCATAACGGCACACAAACCAACAGCCACGCTCAGACAACAACTTACTAGAACAAAGGAGCCAATACCCAACATGAGCAAAACTAATGTAGTTTATAAAATACCATGCAAGGACTGCACAAAACACTATATAGGACAAACAGGAAGACAGCTAACAATCCGCGTACATGAACACCAACTAGCCACGAAACGACACGACCAGCTATCCCTTGTAGCTACACACTCAGACAACAAGCAACATGAATTCGACTGGGAAAATACTACTATCATAGGGCAAGCCAGACAGAGAACAGCCAGGGAATTCCTAGAGGCATGGCATTCATCCACAAACTCCATCAACAAACACATCGACCTGGACCCAATATACTAACCACTACAGCGGACAGCTGAAACTGACACCCGGAAGCGGCAAGGACAGACCACTATAAATGCTGGAAGAAACATCAAAGAAGTGCTTCGCAGGAGGCTCCAGAGCACTGATGATGTCTCCTAGCCAGGAGACGAAACGTTTGCAACAAAAACTTCCAGCTCGGCGAACAGAACCACTGCAACAAGCACCCGAGCTACAAATCTTCGCACAAACTTTGAGTTCTGATTGTTATTAGTCATATGGCCAATGCCAATCAAAGTGTCATATTGTAGTGCGCATGTTTTTCCAGGGGATGAGTTTAGTGCAGATCATGTACTTGTCACACAATTCTACATCTTTCTTTAAATTGTTCTAATAATATTCTCTCATGGCCCAAACTTTACAAACACTGTTTTGTGTTTCAGGGGTATATTATTTGAATGACTGCGTCAGGCAGAAAACATCAGCAGTCAGTGCATTACACTTGAGCCAGGAGTTTCATTCTTAAGTCATCACACTTCCTGCTGCATGCATCCTGAGAGATTTTCACAAAGGTTTTATAAGTCAAAGAAACGTCTTTTAAGTTATTGACCACTTCGGCATGACGTTCTGCGCAATGCATGCAGGTCGTGAACTGGAGACATGTTGCTGTTAGCTGTATGAGGGCCTGGAAACTTTCAGAAACTCCCAGGAGCATCTCCACAGGAGCCTGGTCTACTTTAATGCCCTTCTGGCCAGCAGACATCAGTTTTCCACTTTCAATATATAATTTCTCCTTTATTGATGAAGTAAGTATTGCACATTCTTCCTCAATATGACTTTCTCTGGGGAATTCTTTCAGCACATTGAGTAGCTCCATGATATTGTTCCGTATCAGATGGAACCCATTCGGCATGCTATATCTTTCAGCCTTGAATTGTGACAGAATGGAGCCTTCAAGCTTTGGTGTAAGATCAGTTTTAGGAAAATCAAAGGAGCAACTGGTAAGCATGAATTTCTCACTTTGCCCAGTAAATGTGGTGAGGTATTGAGAGAGGTGGTTTTCTGAATCAGGTGGGGTGGTCTTTGGTGAACACTGCCGTATGGAATATGCTAAATCTTTGCTTTCGTCATTAACATCAGTACCCTGTGCTCGAAAACGATTCCCATGTACTATCTTACAGCTACACGTGTCCTTATCACTTATTGGGAGCTGTTCATCTATTTCCTTATCCAAGTCAGTTGTGAGGATAGCTTGAACTCTGGAGTCAACATTCAAACTGTGTTTATTTTTTATTTGTTGGAGACAGCTCAGTTTGGTGGAGGGACATTCATTTTGCTGAGTTGCAGTTGCAGATTCCTGAATGGTTGAGTTGTCTACTTCATAAAGCTGCCTTGGTGTATTTGTCAGTGAAGATATTTCCTGAGGAAGGTTTCTATCTTGAGGGCAAATTATCGATGTACTGATCTCAGTTATACTTGCCTCAGTCTGGTTAGAGATCTGTTCTGTTTTTGATAAGTCATCTTTCGAGCTGTCTTCTGCAGGCTCCGTGTTGCACTCAGAAATGTTAAGGGACCTCACTGCGCAAGTTTCAATCTTTGGTTCTAAGTGTGGTGATTTTAAATGTTTAAACATGCCGAATGTCTTAAAGGAGACTCGGTTTAAATTCAGACGTAACCTGGATATGTCAAGGGAGTAAGCATCTTTGCTTTTTTTGTCTGTCTTAGATGAGTTCCTCCTGCTGGAGATTTCCTCTTCCAGAACTGAGTTTTCTGTCAGTGCTGTCAGATCTTCTGTAGACACCATAGAATACATCCGTGAAGTTATAGTGCCATCATCATTTTGGTAACATGATCTTCTTCTTTGACTATTTTTAACCACTTCTTCAGAGATGAACATATTTTCCTTGGAGTTTACTTGATATAAAGTTTGCCTGAATGCAGTTCCACTTTGATCCTTGTTCATCTACTGAGCATGTTCATCTCCCATTTCTAGGACTGTGTTGTTTTTGACAATTGCTTCACCTTGCCCTTTGTCTTTCATGCCTATTGTGTTTGTTGTTCATCAGTGCAAGACACAGTGGTAACATTATGCATCTCATCTTCTGTTAGATTCTGTGAGTATGCATGAGCAAGCTCTAGAATTACTCCTGAAGGACTTGAACACTCCTCCACATTGGTGCAGTCACCTCCAGGCAGCTGAGCTTTAAGAGAAATGTTTAATTTTTTCTCCTGCTGTAGTCTCTGTATGAGAAGCACATTCCTCTCTCATGCCTGAATCACATGGGTAACGTCTGACTGAAACTGGAGTAATGACTGGTATTGTTTCTGTGACTGACTTTGTTTCCATGGTATCTGGCACCATTTCCATTAAATCTGATTGGACCTTTTCATTGGCACAGGTGGAAATGGATGTTAATGGACCAATAGGCTTAGTTTCCAACAAGGCAGGTTCATTTTCGATACTTGTCAAAGAAGAAAGAGTATTCCATCGATGCATTTTTGTCTTAACATGTTTCTTTTCATTACAACGCATACGATCTCCATGTTTGTTTGAATGACTCTGCAATTGAACAGCTTTTACATCATATACGTCATCAGGTGCAAAATGTCTTTTTCCTGTGGTTGTGTATTTTATTTCTTCTGGTTTACCTTTGATGCATTCAACAGTTTTGATGTCCAGTCCTGTGCCAAAAAGACTTGGACTTATCTGCACATTTTGTTTTGCTTCAATCCCCTTAATTTTAGCAGACTCCAACTCTACCAAGAAAACAAAAGAAAATATTTAATTTGTTGACATATTGTTTATCCTTTCTCCAAACATCAAACAACAGTGACTATTCTGCTAGTTAACAGAGCAGTTTAATTTTCATCTACATGACTCTTAGCATATACATGTAATCACTGGCCTCTATTGTTAATTGATTTTCAACCTGTATTGAAATAAGTTCTTGAATATACCAATAGAGCTATACAAAGAAGAACTGCCCTATCTTAAATAAAATGAATTGAATATTGGATAAGGAGCAAAACCTCAAGTTTCTATCTTCCTTTCTATTTTATGATCAGCGTATCAAATGTATTTTTTGTACTGGAGTTGCCCCTTGAAATGATTTATTCCAGTGATTCTAGGGGCACATTAGGGTGAATTTTTATAAGTGGATTTTTCAATAGAACAAGGATTCATTGGTTAAATGCTTGTGCCCTTGCCAGTATTGTGCCTCAATGGGAAGATATACCAAAATCACAAATGTACTCTTGTTCTGCAACCATACCATCACTGGAACTCAGTACCTGTTCCTCATGTGTCATCACTAGTCAGGTATATAAAGGTGCATTGGTAACATGTAATAAGTGAATTAAAATAAACACAGAATATATTTTAATTATTCATCATTCTTAAGTATGTTTGAAAATCTGTTCAAATATATTTTGGATTTCATTTAATTTGTTGTATGGGGTAAATGGAAGCAAGTGGAAACCTGATTGTCATCTATCAGACCTACCTGCTTCAGTTCCTCTGAATTTGATGTCACCTGAACCTTCCACATGAGTAACCTTTTCAGCTGCATCGAAAAATTCGTCAGGGGGAGGAGCCAGAATCGGGATAGTGAGGACCTCACTGTATAAGTCCCCATCAATAGCAGGTGGTAACTCAGTGAGCAGGCCATGACTTGTCAAATTCCAAGACTTGTCCCCTTCTGCATAACTGTCGTCCTCGTTCCTGGGGCACTGGTTGCAAACTTCTGCAGTGCATGGGTTCTCACTTTGGCTGAGGTCAGGAATAGAGCAAACCACCTTTGTAAAACATGCAAAGCATTTAGAAAGGGTCGGAGTAGAGGCTAAGGAGTCTGTTGAAGGTTGTTCAAAACTGTCTTTCAATTCCATGGTACAGTGCTTCTTTGTAACTGGCTCACCATCACTCTCTTCAGTGTTAGAATCTTTGTCATCATCTTCAGAAATCTCACCATGTGAGTGTGGAGCTGAAGTCTCCGTTTGCAGTTCATCCATAGAGTCAGCAGAACAGCTTCTATCACAAAAGTGTCCTCCCTGACATGTTGCTTCATCATTCAGATCAGACACATCCCCTGTGCTGCAACTGGTCTCTTCCTGGATATTCTCCCGTAAGCAGTCACTGTCTGTAGCCTCACTTTCCGAGTTCTCAATGTCCTCATTTTCTTCAGTCAGAGGCCCTATGAATCCATTTCTCAATTTGTGGATATCTATAGACTCAATGTCTGATGATGACTCTGAATCACTTAATCTTTGGGCCTCGTCACCTGCACAGTCAAAAAAGTTACATCTAAGGTCAGATGAAAGAACCATCTAATATTTCTTTAAAAACTGAATTCTGCCATCTTAAAATGCCCTCCTGGAAATTAGGAATGGGCAATAAATGACATCCCATTAATGAATTACAAAAAATTATAAAAACTTCAATGATTAACTTCTATGCTCTTCCTTTCTGTTTAAGTTATTTATTTTGCTTGAAAATGTTTGTTTGGATAAGTTTCTTCACAAAAACAGGATATCCCGTCTGCAAGGAGTTAGTTGAAGGAAATACCTGGGGTGGAGCCTTTAACTGTTAAAGTTTCAATATTGAAGTCATACCAATTGTACGTGTTCATTCAGCTTCAGGACACCACTCAAATACAGTGCCAGGCTATTACTCATGATTTAAAAGGAAAAGTAGTAACTTTTACAGTAAATAAAATTTGATATCCTATTTCTTGATCAATATTTCTGATTGAGACATTCCTTGAATAAGCTTTCAACACTTTCTAGATCCTACGGATACATATGATAAAATGTAAGTTCCTACATTCTGGAATTTTAACAAGACCTATCAGCAACTGAAACTCACCTAGCTGGCATAAAGTCAGAGTGAGCAATGCCATTGGAAAATGTGAGTTGTGTCTCAACTGTGATTCACTCATCTCTCTCAGATCGCTGCTACTGATATCATTCTGAGAGGGAAACGTGTTTAAACTGACATGAGTTTATTTTCTATCATAACTTCATTGCAAAGAGTCACTGTCTGAAAGTGATGCCAATAATCACAAACCTCGCTAGTGCTCCACAGAACTGATCAGTCTAATGGAAGGATTGTCTTGGACATGAAAATTGTTACCATCCCTTAGGTACAACACCCACAGGAGCTGAACAGTCCGTTAACCTCGATTTCTAATAATCTACACACATCTCATAGGGTCTGAGAGAAGAGTCCTCCTGTCCTTTACACTGTGTTTTTTCATACATTAATTCATGTGATGAGGGCATTGCTGGATGACCAACATTTATTGCCCATCCCCAATTGCCCTTGAGAGGATGGTGGGTGAGCTGCCTTTTATCTTTACTGACTGTGTGGATGATATGTCATAGCAGGAAATGTACACTGAGAAAAGGAACTGAGCCTTTACGTCCAGGAAATTGACTGAACGGAAAGCAAAGAGAAGAGGTAGGGCTTTATAACTATGTAAGCACATCCTACTTGGGAACAGATGTGAGTCACTTGGACAATAAAGTCTTCTCTGCCAATCAATACAATCATAATTAATCTATTTGTGCTTTAAATTCCATTTCCCCACTTCCATGTGGTAACCTTTCATTCTCCTGCTTAACAAATATTTATAAGGCAAAATACTCTTGCCTTAAAAAGGATTTAATGACCGCAGCCCCCAACAACCATCTGAAAGAAAAACACTTATGAAGATTAGATTACTTACAGTGTGGAAACAGGCCCTTCGGCCCAACAAGTCCACACCGACCCGCCGAAGCACAACCCACCCCTACATTTACCCGTTATCTAACACTACGGACAATTTAGCATGGCCAATTCACCTGGCCCGCACATCTTTGGACTGTGGGAGGAAACCGAAGCACCCGGAGGAAACTCACACAGGCACGGGGAGAACGTGCAAACTCCACACAGTCAGTCGCCTGAGTCGGGAATTGAACCCGGGTCTCAGGCGCTGTGAGACAGCAGTGCTAACCACTGTGCCACCGT
Organism: Hemiscyllium ocellatum; assembly: GCF_020745735.1. Classification (NCBI taxonomy): domain Eukaryota; kingdom Metazoa; phylum Chordata; class Chondrichthyes; order Orectolobiformes; family Hemiscylliidae; genus Hemiscyllium; species Hemiscyllium ocellatum. Next base: position 58,806,626 of record NC_083411.1, read on the forward strand.
GCCGCCCACTAATCTCTGCTCTAAAAGATTGTATCCTTTTAAAAACTGTGACCTCTAATTTTTGATTCACCCACAAGAGGACAGGCCATTTCCATTTCCAACTTGTCAAGGATTGCACTTCTAAACTCCAAAGGAAACAAGGCAGTCTGCCCAACCTTTTCTCATAAGACAACTTGCACATTCCAGGTATCAATCTCAGAAAGCTCCTCTGAACTGTTTTAAAAACATTTATGGTCTTCCTTAATCGAGAAGACCAAAACTACATGAAATATTAGAGCTGTACTGTCATCAATTCCCTGGATAATTGAAGCAAAATACCTTTATGTTTACATTCCATTAGCCTTCATAATTATGTGCTGCACATGCAAACTAACATTTTGTGAATCATGCACTATCACATATAGATATCTCTGCTCCTTGAAATGGTGCAGTTGTTCTTACTTTAAGTAATACTCTGCTTTATTTTTATTCTGCTTGCAAACTAAATAATTTTTCCACATTATACTACATTGGCCTAACTTTTGGGCGGGGAAAAACAATGACTGCAGATGCTGGAAACCAGATTCTAGATTAGAGTGGTGCTGGAAAAGCGCAGCAGTTCAGGCGGCATCTGAGGAGCAGGAAAATCGATGTTTCGAGCAAAAGCCCTTCATCAGGCTTTTGCTCGAAACGTCGATTTTCCTGCTCCTCGGATGCTGCCTGAACTGCTGTGATTTTCCAGCACCACTCCAATCTAGAATCTAATTTTTGGGCGCTCATTCAATTGATTGACACCCATCTGAAAACTCCTTATGTCCTCTTCACAACATACGTCCTCGCCCATCTTTAAGTCATCTGCAAGTTTAGCTGCCATGGCTTTCCTCCCCATTTCTAAATCATTGTTCTCAATGCTGAGGCCCCAACACAGATTCTTCTGGGACTCATCATCCTGCCAATCAGAAAGAGAGCTTTTTCAAACACATTCTCTCTTTCTGTCAGCCAGTCAATCTTCTAGATATTTTTAATTAACCTGCTCAGTGATGTTATTACACATCTCTGGAGCAGATGTGACTTGAACCCAGCCAATCTTCTATCAATTCAAATATGTTAATATTTGGGTCCTATTTGGTGCAATAATCTTTTATGTGGCACATCAAATCCCACTGAAAACCCAAGTATAGTATCTCTACAGGTTCCATTATCCAAAGCATAGGCTAACACTTCAAAGATTGACACAAATTGATTAAGCACGATTTCCCTTTCACAGAATAATGCTGATTCTTCCCAAATAGCTAGAGTTGCGTCCAGCTATGAGCTCCTCAATAATGATTCTGACACCTACCCTGTGACAAGTCAATTGTTTCCTCTTTCCCTCCCTTCTTGAATAATGACATAACATTTGCTACACTTCAGTCCAATAGAACCTTATCCAAATCTATGAAACTTTGGAAAATCAACATCAATGCTTCGACTTTCACATTGGTCCCTCTGTTTAAGGACCCAGGATGAAGTCCAAATGGGCCTGAAAGCCTGTCAGCCCAGAGGTCTACCTGTTGGCTTCATCACACTTCCCTCTTAATTGTAATTTCACCAGGTTTCTCTCTCCCTTTGATTTACAGCTATTACTAGAGTGTTTTTGTATTTTCTATAGTGAAGACAGAAGCAAATATTTGTTTAATTCAACTGCCATTTATTTATTATATATTAATTTCTCCCCATTCTCACTATCAGGAGGACCACTCACCTTACTTAATCTTTTCCTTTCTAAATACTAGTAAAAACACATTATCTGTTCTTCCTTTTCTAGTTAGCATCCTCTCATACTCTAATTTCTTTCCCTTGATTCATCTTTTTGTCATTCTGTGCCATTCCTTATCTTCTGTCCAATATCTGATCTGCTAATCATATTATACTTCTTCCTTAATCTCAGTACCTTCCTTAAATTCTTAAGTTGGCCATAGATGGTTTGTTCTTCCTTTGCAACTTCTTTTTTACAGTAGGAATATATTTACTCTTAAATATACCTATTTTGAAATATCCCTTAAATATCTAACCTTTACTTCTATATCAGTCTGTTCCTGAACTTAGTGTCCCAGTTCATCTTAGGTGTGCAGTTTTCGAGCATACATAATTGCCCTTTTTAAATTATAAAATACTAGTCTCAGACCCACTCATCTCCCTTTAAAACTGGATAGGAGATTCAATCTACCTAGAGATGCCTTTTCTCTGTGGCCAATAATTAATCTTGTCACGTTGCACTACACCAAGTCTGGTACAACAGACCAAGATGCCAGGAGAAACCCCTTCCCTTTTTTCCAAATAGTAGACAGAATTATCTAAGCTTTCCCAAGTCTTAATGTTCAGCATCCAGTCAGTGAGAGAGTCTTCAAGTGTTACTTGAAACTGCAACTTTCACACAGGATGTAAAGGTTGCCACTTAACAAAAGCTGACATTAATCAAGAATTCAATCAGTATTCAGAACATCCTTGTCGGATTTGGAATGTTAACAAATGGCAGAGAAAACATAGTTCTGCCTGGGGGTAGTGACAATAGAAACAAAATTCACATTTGGAAGTTTGCTTTCAAAGATCAAAGAAAACTTACAGCCCAGCAACAGGCCCTTCGGCCCTCTAAGCCTGAGCCGATCCAAATCCGCTGTCTAAATCTATCGCCCAATTCCTAAGCATCTATATCCCTCTGCTCCCCACCTACTCATACATCTGTCCAGATGCACCTTAAATTAATCTACCGTGCCTGTCTCTACGACCTCTGCATTCAAGGCATCTATCACTCTCTGTGTTTCTTGGGCAAAAGTATGGCAGGAATAAAACTGGGATTCTTATTTTAAAAAGAAACGACTAATGTATTACCTTCTTCAGTTGTCTGACTTTGATAGTTGCCAGGCCAGATGAATATGGAGTCTGTTGAGTTCACATATAGCCTATGATATCCAGCAATCAAACACACAAGGTCTTTAGCATGACGAGTTTCCAGTACCAACGTCAGAGACTGTAAATAAAAACAGAGTCAGTAATTAAACTTTTCCACTAACAGACCTAACCTGAAAATGATATCAGCTCACTCATTTTAAAGATTTTGTTCAGCATTAGCTTCCTTGAATTTGCTGGGTGCAGTGTCTTCCCTCATTTGTTTTCCTTCATCTATAGCATGAAAATGTTGTACAATGCTGAAATTGCGAGTTGATAAGTGAGGGCAACAGGGAATCTGAGATCTGGGCAAATACTGGATAAAACAATCTATTTCTTTAACCACGAAATTCAAGGATTGAGAAAGAAGCAGGGACAATAGAGCAGGCAGGCAAATGAGTCAAATTGGGCTCAGAAAGAGAAACAAAGAATAAGAAAAATTGTTTGGATACAGACAAAAAAAAGAGAGAAAGGAGAAGTGAAAGCAAATGTAAAACGTTTCAAATTTCTAACAACATTTATTACAATTAGGAATAATATCTGGGGTTTGATTTATTCCTCTTCTGAATGGGAGAGGTGGATTGTATTATGAAAACCTAAACTTCATCATTAAAAATGTCTTGGTGTTGTCAAGTACTAACTATTGCCAACTTCCCGAACAGAAACTTTGCATTTATATAGCATATTTCAGAGCCACTAGACATCACTTTACAAACACAGATTACTTTTCAGATACAGTCACTGTTCCAATGTAGGAGTGGGATGAGTTCAATTAATCATTAATATTTAAATGCAACAATTTCTTGTAACTTTCAGGCAAATATGTCACAGAAAAATGGGGCGCATTCAAGAAGGAAATATGGAGAGTACAGGGCCACCGTGTTCCAATAAAAGAAGGGGTGGGAGCATTAAATCCTGTGAGCACTGGATATCTAAGGATACACAGCAATGGATTTAGAGAATAAAGAGATACTTATGGCAGATATCCAGGACTGAAAACAGCTGAAATCCTAGAGGAGTACTGAATGTTCAAGAGGGAACTTAAAATGGAGAATAGGAGACCAAAATTGGTGACATGAAGGGATACTAACAATTAAAATAGAAGGAAATCCTAAACTGGTTTACAGTTAGAGTAAAAGAGTCGTGCCATTGGGACCACAGAGTAAGGCAGGGAGTCAGAGGATGTAGGTAGGATTCCAAAAGAACACTTTCAGACAGTACTCACTTGTGAAATGGACAATATGCATACAGAAATCAGGGAGAAGGTCTGTGATACAATTAAATAAATTATCATTGACAGAGAGAGCTCTGAGTGGTCTGGCTTAGAATTCGATAAATGTCCAGGGCTGGATGAAGTATATTCCAGGTTGGTGAGTGAGGCAAGGGGCGAAATCAGGGACGTTGCAATAATTTTCTATACCTGTCTGGCCCAGGAGAAGAGTCAGAGGACTTGAGGACAGCCAATGTAGTACTGTTATTCAAAAAGGAGCAAAGGATAAACCAGGAGCTAGAAGCCAGTCAGTCTAACCTCGTGCTGGAGAAATTGCTTGAATGATTCAGAGGAACAGAATTAATTTGTAATTGGAGAGGCAGGAATTATGACTCGAAGAGCCTGCCTTCCACTGATCTGCAGTGGCCTAGTCACTGCTGCCTTTGGAAATTACTCCGGTGTCAGCAGATTAGTGTCACTGGCATTCTGGGAAAACAGGCAAGATGGGCTGGCAGAGAGGCAGAAATCCCACCTTTCCTTGGTAAATGTCCTTAGTACCTCCTCCCTTTCCTTCACTTCACTTTCTGGGCTTGATCAGATTGGCCTGGCCTGGCTGGAAATATGCAGAGACCTCCCTAGCTCAGGGCCGAGTTAAATTGCAGTCAGGTCTCTTGATGTTGGGATCATGGACGTGCCAGTGCGGCTACGTACTAAAGCCATCTGCTGTCTGATTGACAGTGAGCAAAGGTAAGAGTCACCCGCAAGTAACTTCATTGCAAAACATTAGCAAACTGAGGATAGGAATAATTGCTGAACAAATGTTACTGCAGCACAGGTCACAGCAGCAAGGATTTGACCAGACAACACCCGTATCAGAAAATGTACTAAGTCCTTGTTCAAGCAAGCAGTTAGCATCAATAGCCTTTACCTTCACATCCACCAGGTAGATGTTCACCACGCTGATCTTCTCATACTCAAAAGTCAATTCCAACTTCTGGATGTTGTTGAAGTCTGTTAACTGGTTTATAATATTGAGTTTGCTGTTAACAACTTCGCTGATACCATATTTGGCTCCGACCAACAATGTGATAAATGATTCGCTGTCCTGCAGCTGAAGAAGTTGCATTTCATTAGAAATTTATTAAAGATGACAAAAAAGTCTAGTTTAAAAAAATGAGCCAGTTTCTGTTTCTCCCTACGTACCAGAAGGGTTGCGTTAAAGGTTTTCCCTCCATATGCTCGAAGATCACTCAGTATGTTCAGGTAATTCAGCCGGACTTGTGCCGTGGATATCAGTTGCTTCAAACAGAATGAGTGTATTTTAATATACTGGCATGAAAAGTTATTTTAATGAAAAGATGTCCCCAACAGCGTTGCACATGTGGCAACATTGATCAAAAATGGTCAAAGACTTTCAACGGAAAATAATGGGAATCCCGCCTGGAAGTTTCCAACTAGTGATTCAGTACAATGACAGAAAACACCTATCAGCAAATCAGGTTATGCATTGGCAGCAGGTATGGCCTTGTGGTTACATCCTCTTTAAACTCAATCTTGCATGTTTATAAAGACCCTACAATAACTCTCTCCTTCAATGCATATACCATGATTTTCAGCATTTCCTTCCCAGACATAATTATAGTTCTAAATTTTCAGATGTCTATTTAATTTGCCATCTTCACATTTTGATTCCATGACTTCATTATTTAACAAATTAATCCAGTTGAGTTTATTACCATAAAACAACAAGGCACACTTCCTCTGATTTGAAAGAAATTAATGGAAAATCCATGTGATGAATACATTTTATCTTTTATCTTTGCTGCATGGATTTAAATAACTGCTTTACAAAAAAAAAGAGTTTTAATATCAAATAATCGATGTATATTCATGAAGCTCAATTTATCAAAGATATTCTTTATATTGTGAACAATTGGTTTTCCTCCCTAAAATGTAATGTCCTGAACGTCTGCAGTTAACGCTGGGGATCACAAAGTGGCTGATAGATAATGATGAGCAATTTCAGGGGCTGATCAACTTTAATCTTTCATACACAAAAATATTGAAATGCTTAACTGGGCTTACAATATGAGAAGCTTTAATTAAAACTTATGACCTAATTATAAAATATGCAGCTTTGAAACTGCATTTCCCAAAAAAGCAATTTTGTTTAAAGCACTCTTTACAAACAAGCTTCAACTTAATAGTGCTGGTTACAGTGGAATTTCCTACATCACTTCACAGCTGAGTAGGAGGATGTCTAAAGAGAGGCAGAAGCAGTGGAGGAAAATACACAACTGAAGTCTCTTATTGAGGAATACAGCAGCAGAAAAGGCAAACACATGATGAGGTTAAAAGGATATGGACTTGTCGGTCAAGGAGGAAAAGTTTCCTAGAGATGTATGAGACCATAGAGGGATTGTAAAAGTGTTATTAAAATGCAGTATATGGATAAAAAAATTGAAGGGTGATTCAAGATAAAGGATAATTCTGCACTGGTGCTAAGATTAACTTGAAGCACTTAGGATGAGAGGCACTTTACAGGCACGCATTAATGATTGGCTGACTGATAGAGGAGGTGATAGTCTAGTGCTGTTATTGCTGTTTTGTTAATCCAGAGACCCAGATAATGCCCTGTGAACTGTTTGAATCCTGCCATGGAAAATGGTGAAATTTTAATTCAGTAAATATCTGGAATTAAAGAGTCTAGTGATGATCATAAATCTATTGCCAATTGTTGGGAAAACTTCATTAATGTTCTTCAGGGACAAAGTTGCCATCCTTTGATTGAGATGTGAGATATTCCACAAAGAGAATTAAACAAGATTCCATGGTAAGTACAGTAGTGGCCAATATTTACCACTCAGCCAACATTTTATCAAGGTACCTTGGTTAGTTATCGTGTTGTTGTTTGTGGGAGCCTGTCTTGTGGAAATTGTTTGCTAGGATTCCTGTCCTATAACAATGACAACATTTCAAAACAGGGTCACTTGGTCTGAAGTATTTGTGACTTCTTTTGTGAAAAAGTATATTGTTAGGTACACGTCTTTCATTCCTTTAAATAGGCCTCAATGATCTTGGGTTAAGGGATAAAAGTTCAGTGTTTGCCCTTCAGATGATGGCCATTAACTCAGGCTGGATTTAAGGTGGAGACAAATGGAGAAAATAGCGAGTTTAAAAAGAATTGTGATCCTTGGACACAATGAAGCTTAATTTCAATACAGTGCAGAACAGGCCCTTCGGCCCTTGATGAAGCTTGATTACAAGAGGGGCAGACCAGTATGTGTCATCTGCCGGTTTTATGGGGTTTTTGTCTCTGGGTATGACAGGGCTTCATTGTGATGCCCTCTACAGTTGAATACAGCAATCATTCACGACCAGGTTCCCATATGAGGAAAGGCCACTTGGACAAATCACCAAGGAATGAATAATGGCAGCAAAACCAAACACTCGGAATGAGCTAACAGCATCAGGAGATGGAAACATAGAAAGCAGCAAAAGTTCGTTTTCTCCTCCTTTAATACTTCACGAATACAGATTTGATCTGGAATGTCACTCAGACACATATTTAAGAGGCTTTAATAAGTAACAAATAAATATTTCACTGATTCTTAGAAGGCAAAGAACATTCACACTTTACACCGCCCTGCTTTAGCAACAGTATTAAAGTGTAAAGGGAAATATTTTCCCTTCAATATAAAACTAGAAACTTTTGTACTTGGGATAATAACCTCTTCACATGTTCCTACATGTTTCAATGAAGTCACCTCTGACTCATCTAAACTCCTATACAGGTCCAGTTTAGTAAAGCCCCGCACCAATCACAATGCATTAATATCCTTCCATACATATGGTGATCAGTATTGTACACAGTGCAGTAAAAAGATTCCATAATCGTAATGTGTAAATGAACGATAATTATTTTGCTTGTTCTCTTAATTGAGAGCTATCGATTCTCTTGGACACAAGAAGAACTGTCCAAGTCTTTGAAATACTCCTGTGCTCTTGGATCAGTGGTTAGCACTGCTGCCTCACAGTGCCAGGGACCTGGAATCAATTCCAGCCTCGGGGCACTGTCCGTCTGGCGTTTGCATGTTCCCCCGTGTCTGCACGAGTTTCCTCCAGTTTCCTCCCACAATCTAAAGATGTGCAGGTTAGGTACATTGGCCACGCTAAATTGACTATATTATTCAGGGATGTGTAGGTTAGGTGCATTAATCAGGGGTACATATAGAGTCGTGGATAGGGGAATGGGTCAGGGTGGGTTACACTTCGGAGGGACAGTGTGGACTTGTTGGCCAAATGGCCTGTTTCCACACTGGAGGGATTCTATTCTATGAAATCTCCGGAGAGCAGGAAGGGACCTTGGTTTAATGACTCATTCAACAGATGGCACCTTAAGCACTTCAGCATGCCCTCATTACTGCACTGCAACATCAACCAAGTTACTTGTTCTCAAGTCTCCAGAATTGGACCTGATCCACAATGTTTTGACCAAACGGCAAGTGCGCTACACATTGAGTCATGGTTTATGCAACAGCACAACTTTATAAAACAGCAAAACGACCAAGAAAGCTGTAAATCTGAAATAGATAGCTGAAAAAGTTGGAAATATTCAGCAAGTCAGGTAGCATGATTGGAGGGAGGAAAACAGTTAACATGGGGAATGCTTTGTCAGAACTGAGAGCACTTTGAGATGTAACAGTATTTAAACAAGGCATAAAAAAACTCAAGGGTATGTGCAGAAAGAGCATCTGTGATTGGGTGGAAAGCAGTAAAGATTGATTTTTTAAAAAAACTCACTTTTACCTTTGGATAGCCAGTTATAAAGAATTACCTTTTGTCCTGGTGCAATCAAACTATGATTGTTCTTAAGGTGATAGTTAATGGCCTTTCTGATATCTTTCTCTTTCATGTTGTCAAGTACAGTTGATGAGACAAAATTCTCAATTCCCCAATTCATCCTGAAAATAATAAGGTTGCATTTAAAACTATTTCACCTCAATCATAGAATTGTACAGTACAGAAAAAGGCTATTTCACCCATTGTGTCTGTACTGACTCCCAGAAGAGCTATGATATTTGTGACATTGGAAACTATCCCTCCAAACCACTTACCATTCTGACTTGGAAATCTATTGCCATTTCTTCAATGTCACTGGGTCAAAATCCTGCAATTCCAACTCTAGGGGCATTGTGGGTCAATCCACAGTACGTGGACTGCAGCAGTTCAAGATGGCAGCTCACCGCCACCTTCTCAAGGGCAACAAGGGATGAGCAAGAAAAGCTGGGCCAGCCAGCATCACCCATGATTTATGAGTGATTTTGTTTTAAAATCCCATGTTCAATTAATTAATAGTTGCAGCTTATGCACAATGAAGGTGGAGTTGGAACAAAGAACCCTACCTCATAGAGCCATCTGGTGATCTGAAGCTGCAACTACATTGTGACAGTTGCCATAGTGATTTCCAATACAGGGAGTGTCTGGTTTGCATATGGGTTCCATTCTGGAGTTTGTTCACAAGTTGGTTTGTACACATGGCAGCACACAATACAGGACAATGGAAAGCAGCTATTCATAAGTACAGGAAATGTTTGGATATCTGGTCGTTAAAGTTATGAACATGTAATGGAACACATTCATAAGTACAGTCAGTTCTGCTATAACGCTATTGTTCTGTTCTCGTGCAAACCTGTGTTATAAGAAAATCACGTAATAGCAGCACTATTTAAACTAATGGGGCCATGGTCGTGTTATACACAAAAGTTCACACTATAGAAACAGTGTCCCCAATTCGTCAATTATGTTATAGCGAATTCACATTAACAAAATGCACGCTTTAGCAGAATGATCTGTATGAGCATTCTTAAGTTGGACGTTTGTAAATCAGGGATCCCTGTATATGATTCAGAACCTTGGGACGACCCAAAGTGCTTTATTGCTAATAAAGTACTTTTAAAATATGGTCACGGTCATGATAAAAGAAACATTGCAGTTAATTTGTACACAGCAATAGCTGACACACAGCAATGTGAATTGAAAACCTGATTTTGATGAGCAATAAATATTGGCTAGAAATATTCAATGCATGTTGGATTTTTAAAAAAATTCTTGTTTTCTCAGGAAGAATATACCAAATACTGCACTTCTGCTTCCTAGTTGTGAAACCTGAAAGGCTTCAGAAAAGATTTACAAGGACGTTGCCAGGGTTGGAGGGTATGAGTTATAGGGACAGGTTGAATAGGCTGGGGCTGATTTCCCTGGAGCGTCGGAGGCTGAGGGGTGACCTTATAGAGGTTTAGAAAATCATGAGGGGCACGGATTGGGTAAATGGACAAAGTGATTTCTCTGGGTGCAGGAGTCCAGAACCAAAGGGTGAGAGGGGAAATATTTGAAAGGGACCTGAGGGGAAACTTTTTCACACAAAGGGTGGTGCGTGTAGGGAATGAGCTGCCAGAGGAAGTGGTGGAGGCTGGTACAATTGCAACATTTAAAAGGGATCTGGAAGGGTATATCAAAAAGAAGAGTTTACAGTGATATGGGCCAAGTGCTGGCAAATGGGACTAGATTAAGTTAGGACATCGGGTCGGCATGGACGGGTTGGACCAAAGGTCCGTTTGCATGCTGTACATCTCTATGACTCTATCAGTGGACTGCTGTTACAGCTATTGAGGTCACACTGACAGGGTCTGGGAGTGAAAGGTGTCTGGGCCTGTTTTTGTGTCAGTAGAGATTGATGCTAAGTTGACTTCCATTCCTATCCCAATTTAAAATTGGGTCTGGATGAAATTTAAAGAATTACGAAGTGCCAAGGAGTTAGTCTTCAAGTAGAAGACTAAAAATAAGAATCTAAGATTAATTCCACTTAAAGGGGTAATTCTATGACATGTTAGTGAAGTAACTCATAACTGAGAAGTTCCTCTAGCCTGGAGTTTCACAAACACTGAGTGCTGTCAATGAGGAGTGTCCTTAATGAAGGGTCTAGTTGCTAAACTCATGCAAACAATGCCTCACTAACAGCAAGTTCCTCCAAACAAACGTCTCACTCGCTAGGAATCTTATTAACAAGGAAACTGACTAATAAAGAATCTCGTTAATAAGGAGTTTCAATAAAAGGAAGACTAGCTAATGAAGGATCACATTAATGGGAAGATTTGCCAATTAAGCAGCTCACTAAGAAAGTGTCTGACTGATGTGATGGCTTATGAAACAGGGGTCTTGCTATCAAGAAGTCCATATAGTGCTGTGCGAACATAGTGTGGTGTGAGGTGCAGCTGAAGCATTGCCCAGTTCAATCTGCCCAATGTATTGACTCACTCAATGTACTTCATGGAGACTTTCTCAGAATGGTTGGAGCTGAGGATGCATTCCTGAATTTGCAGTGCTGCGAGATGGATAGCAGTGCTGTATTTCATCTCCATCGCAAACCTCTCCAGCAGCACATCATTGCAACTCTGTAAAAGAGATTACTAAAGGCATCACACAGCAATCTAGAAAATATCCACACAAATTGCCACCACTTACAAATGCTTTCACAAAATTACAGAATAGAATAAAACTATGCAACAGAAAAATGCCCCTTGGTCCATCAAGTATGCGCTTGTCAAAAACCCCTTTTCCAGCACTTGGTCCATAGCTTTGTCTGTCTTGGCTTCGCAAGTGCATTGTGTTGCTGCTGGTTCTTTGAACGATCTGTCCAGTTAAACCAACACCCTAGTTCTTTCCTTGTAGCTCTACATATTTTCTTTACAACTACGTATCCAAAACTAATCAAAGGCTCTGTGGTACAGTGGCAATGTCCCTACCTTTGAGCTAGGAGTTTTGGCTGTAAGTCCCATCTGCTCCAGAGGTGTGTAAAAACACCTCTGAGCTCTGAAGGAGGGTGATCATTTAGTGGTACAACTGGACTCTTAATCCAGAGACCCAGGTAATGTTCTGGGGACCTGGGTTTGAATCCCACCATGGTAGATGCTGGAAACTGGAATTCAATAAAAATCTGGAATTAAAAGTCTAATGATAACAGTGAACCATTGTTGGTGAAAAACTCATCTAGGTCACGAACATTCCTTAGGGAAGGAGTCTGCCATCCTTACCGTCTGGCCTACATGTGACTCCAGACCCACAGCAATGTGGTTTGACTTTTAACTGCCATCTGGACAATTCGGAATGGGTAACAAATGTTAGCCTAGTCAGTGATGCCCTGATCCCTTGAATTAATTTCAAAAACAGGTTGAGCAGAAATTATCTACAAACACTAAACAAATCTTACTGTCAAACCTACATCCACCATTCTTTTTCAGGCAGTGAATTTCAGTTTATAACACACTGAATATAAACTTTCACCTCCTTTCTCATAAATTATTTTTCTGCTGCATGGAATTCTGAAATTCCTGCAGGATCTTCCAGAACCGAAAGTCATTGAAATCTACAGGACCTCTGAGAGGGAACATTGCTCATCTGCCCACTGTTCTTTGACCTTAAACCAGTGCCTTCAGGTTAGGAACCAAAGTGAAAATAATGAAAACAGTTTCTTTTCATTTACTCAGTCAAAGCCGCTTGTATTTATAGACACCCGTATTAAATCTCCCCTTAATTTTCTCTGCTCTGCAGAGAACCACCTCACTTTCTCTAGCTGCTACAAAACTCAAATTGCCAATCCCCCACATGTCAACTATAATTTTAACCATGAATACAGAACATCTCACAAATACCGAAATTGCTGGATGTATGAAAATGAAGTCCATCTAGTTCACCATCTGCAATCTTGCTATGTTAATTGTACAATGATAATATTACTATTAACTAATCACGGTAATTCATCCCTAACTATTAATCTACAACAGATACAGACAGGTGTGCAAAACCACTGGAGGTGGGGATTTTGGCAGATCCAAAGTCACCCATTTCTCCTAGACCAGCCACACTTATCAAATGACATGTTTATATGATTTATCAAAAATTGCTATTGTCTGAAAGTAATCTATTTAATGTTTGTGTGAATCGCCCAAGCTGATTTACTCCATTCCCTTAGAGGTATGTTCCCCAATGTCCTCATCGAAATATTTTTAAAATTCATTTAGGGGATGAGGGTATCGCTGACCATATCCCTTAATTACCCAGAGGGTGGTTTCAGAGTCAACCACATTGCTGTGGGTCTGGGTCACATGTATGTAGTTTCCTTCCCTGAAGGATTTTAGTGAACTGGATGAGTTTTTCCTAACAATCCACATTTGACCCTTAATTCCAGATAATTCAAATTCCACCATCTGCAGTGGCAGGATTTGTTCTGAGGCTCCTAAAACATTAGCTGGGTCTCTGGATTAATAGTCCAGTGATATTAGCACAAGGTCATAATCTTCCCTAATGTACTTCAGCGTATTAGTTTTGAATATATTCCACTTTAAGCACAGAATACGTCCTCCGGCTTTATCGCTCTTGGGAAACAGAACCTTTTTTGGTGTGGTCAGTCATGATTGTGAGAAGGGGCTTACCATGATCCTTCATGTCAAATAGATACCTGTGAGTAGAGGTATTCAAAAGTAACTGGATCATCTTGTAAAAGTACAAGTGGATCTCTTGGCAGGAAACAAACCCTGAAGAGACACCTATAATCACGGGGCTCTCGCTTCTGGACCACCTGTGACAAGGTAGAAAAAATTTATATCAGGAAATACCTTCTTATTGTCACACTGTGGAAATAATCAACAAAAAATTTCTTTAAGCTTATGTTTTAACAAGAAGCATTTCGCACTGTGTGGTGTTGTGATACAGAGGAGGGGGGCTTCTCTGGATAATTTGTTGATATCAGCCCAGGCTTCCTTTGTTAAATAGAGGCCCAATCCCCAAGTTCTTTAATTACTTGCAATGCAATGCTATTTTAGCAGTCTCAATAAAACTTGTTATTTCCATGCTGAATCAATTTTTACATACATTTTGCAGTTGAACAGATGAAATATAAGCATTAGGAACTGGGGCAGGCCATTTGCTCCACCATTCAACAAAATTATAATTAACATGTACCTTAACTTCACCTTCCTGTACTATCTCCATATCCCTTTGTTCTTTTAGAACACAAAAATCTGCCACCCTTTACCTTGAATAGGCTCAATGTCAGACCATCCTCAGCTCTCCAAAATACAGTTTTCCAAAAATTCACAACTCAACTCTCCATCCCGGTTCTCCTTGGGCAGCATCTCATTCTGAGAGTGTGAGTGACCCTATGTGCGAGATTCACCAGCCATATGGGAACTTACAAAGGTGGGGAGTGACAGCCGAGGGGAAGGCTCTCGATGTGGACACGCCACCCGAAGAAGGATGGACCACCACTCTCTTTCCTCCCATCTTTTAACCAGTCTGCTTAAGAAAAGAGCTGACCCATGCCAAGTATATCATGGCACTGCCAATGTAATATTTAGATCAAGTTAACAATTCCAAATACCTGTTAATTTCTTTTAAAAATACAGTTCAGTTGCTGATGTTGGCACTCACTCACGTACCTTCATTTTATCAGGAGCAGGTTGGAGTGGACAGGAAGGCAGCTACCTGTCATATTTTATGTTATATGGGACATTAAGAACAGTCCCATGGATTTCCATTCTATCTCCTCGCATTCTTCTGAACTTCAAGAAACACTGAATTCATTTACTCAACCTTCCAACATAAGACAACCACCTCATTCTAGGAACCAATCTGACTGGTCACAGCCCCTCTTCTGCTGTTACATCCTTCCTTTGGTAGATGGACCCAAACTGTAAACAGTCGTTTAGGTGTGACCTCACCAATATCCTGGAATTGTTGTGAGAAGACTGCTTGACTCCTATATCCAATCTAATTTTTTATCCAAAGTGAACGTACAATTTGCCTTCCCAGAAAAGTGATTACCAGGAAATACCATAGGTAATGCAGAGAGACATCTTCTTCACTCCTATGTTGTGTAATATTGATCAGCATTTCTGAACCAGAATTTGATAAAGCCAAGAGATGCTGCTTTGTTCAAATTCCATTCACAAAGTCTCCAAAAACAGAACTTTTCTTTAGGCTGCAGCAAATGGAACAAACTACTCAAAATGCCAGATTTGGACAGCAGTCCAATGTTAGGTAACAAAGCCAACAGATATAGAGGCAAAAACAGAAGTTGCTGGAAAAGTTCAGCAGGTCTGGCAGCATTTGTGAAGAGAAATCAGAGTTATTGTGACCCGGTGGGTCCAGTGACCCTTCCTCAGAACTGATACAGAGGATGGTTAAGGGTTTCATTCTGTAGATGAACATGTGGGTAACTTTAGTTGTCTACTTAAAAGCTTGCAAACTCTCAAGGATATCACTCCCTCATGTAAACAGTTCAAAGAAACCCCAACGTACCTGCTCAATGAGTTCATCATCATGTAAGATATAGATCTTGTTGATAGTGTATCGTTCCTTCAAAACCAGATCAAAATGCAACGGATGGATAACTTTGACTTCAAGCTGAGGATGATATCCTTTCAAATTTCAGTAGAAAGGGAAAACAAAATTAATTTCTTATTGCCTTTCTGAATTTCCTGTTGAAGATATATGGTCGTTTTACCTATCCCCAGCTGCCTCACAGCGCCAGAGACCTGGGTTCAATTCCCGCCTCAGGCGACTGACTGTGTGGAGTTTGCACATTCTCCCCGTGTCTGTGGGTTTCCTCCGGGTGTTCCGGTTTCCTCCCACAGTCCAAAGATGTGCAGGTTAGGTGAATTGTCCATGCTGAATTGCCCGTAGTGTTTGGTGTAGGGGAATGGGTCTGGGTGGGTTGAGCTTCGGTGGGTCGGTGTGGACTTGTTGGGCCGAAGGGCCTGTTTCCACACTATAAGTAATCTAATCTAAAATCCTCTCCTATTGGCTGATTCCTGGGACGAAGAGGTTGAGTTCTCAGGAACGGCTAAACAGATTCGGCCATTATTCACTCGAGTGTAGAAGAATGAGGGGTGACCTGATTGAAACATATAGGATTCTCAGGGAACGTGAAAGGCTGGATGTTGAGAAGATGTTTCCACTTGTTTGGGAATCTCAAACTAGGGGACATAGTTACAGAATGACATGGAAAAACATTTCTTTTCCCGGAGCAAGGTGAATATCTGAATTCTCGATCACAAGGAGTTGTGGAGTTGAGATCCCAGAAAGTATTTAAAGAAACTCTAGGTAGATATTTAAAATATTAAGACGTGAGCATGAAACAGGAGTTGAGGGCTGGAGCAGATCATCCATGATCTTGCATAATGGCAGGATAGGAGTCAGGGAGCTAAATGGCCGACTTCTCCACTTGTTCCTTATGTTCTTACGATCTAAGAAGACTCCGAAGCAACATGATAATAAGCACTGCAGAAATATGAAGGAAAAAGTGTTAAATCATCCCTAACATCCTGCCTTACTCACTGCCCAAGTCTGCAGTCCCTGTTCCATCCACAGTCTACATCTGCTGCTCCATTGCTGTGGGAACCCCCTGCTCTATCCAGTGTCCCAACCTCATCCTCCATCCACATTCATACCCCCTTCTCCACCCATTCTTCGAACCCCATCCCCATCCACTCTCCCAAACCCCCGTCCCCATCCACTCTCCCAAACACCCGTCACCATCCACTCTCCCAAACACCCGTCACCATCCACTCTCCCAAACCCCGTCCCATTCCACTCTCCCAAACCCCGTCCCCATTCCACTCTCCCAAACCCCCGTCCCATCCACTCTCCCAAACCCCGTCCCCATCCACTCTCCCAAACCCCGTCCCCATCCACTCTCCCAAACTCCCGTCCTCATCCACTCTCCCAAAGCCCCATCCCCATCCACTCTCCCAAATCCCCGTCTCCATCCACTCCCAAACCCCCGTCCCCATCCACTCTCCCAGCCCCCTTCTCCTCCACTCTCCCAGCCCCTTTTCCACCCACTCTCCAAACCCCTTCTTCACCCACTCTCCCAGCCCCCTTCTCCACCTACTGTCCCAAACCCCTTATCCACTCTCTCTCCCAAGCCCATTCATCACCCACCCTCCCGACCCCCTTCTTCACCCACCCTCCCAAACCCCTTCTCCACCCGCTGTCCAAACCCCCTCCTCCATCCACTCATTACATCTCTTGCTCTATAAATTGTTCAAACCTATGCACCATCCACAATCCTGGTGCCTAATATATCGACTCAGAAGGCATGAAGTTCCTCTTTTTTCTCACACTGGCTTTCGGTAGTGAGTAATGTACCCCTGCCCTTGGCTGAGAAGACAGTCAGAGCTGACTTGGTAAGCCTGGGCGAGTTTCCTGGCCCTTCATTGGGCTCAGTGCTAGTATCCTGGGTTGTCAGAAACTGCCTGCCAATCAGAGGCTAGCAGCCTTTGAGTCCTGAAGTCAGGCAAGGCCTACTCATCATCAGATCCAGCTGCAATAACACAAGTCTTCTTTATCTTCTTGTCACAGTGTGGGAAGGCAATGGGGGATGGTCAGGGAGTTTAGAGGTAGATGCCATTTGGGGTAACTGGAGATTCCCCCCTCCCAATCCGGCAGCGAGGTCACCCTGGTTTTCCAGGGAAACCAACACCAGCAGGAATGTAAAGAGAGAGACATCGAAGGTGGTCATTTGACGCTCATCAGTGGCCAATAATTGATTACTTAAGACCTTAGCAGATTGAATAGGTTGCCCATGGACTTTCTTGACTAGAACTAATTGGTGACCAGACATAAAGGTCGAGGGGGTTACCATATCTCCCAGTACCTCTGCCATTGGCAGGAACAGAGCCCATTGTAATTAGCAGTCGTTCTTGCTTCCCTTTCCAACATCTATTGTCTGTCCTGTTCTGTCAATGTCTAAAAGCTTTTGAAAGCTTTTTTAATTGCTGGATACATTGACTTGCAAAAATGGAAAAGCATTTTCGGAGTTGACTTATTTCAGTTATCATCCATGAATCTTGACAATCCTCACTGCAGAATTTGGCCTTTAGTGGATAAATGCTTTCATCCATTACGCAGTGAATACAAGACTTTGGATATTACCTTGAAAATCAGATTAAAAATCAAGTGTTGACCGACAAGCCTACATCAATAATTTTTGTTCTATGTTTTGTTTGCTATTCTGCAGATTCGGTTGCTTTTGTATACTGTTCATGTGCATTAAAGAAATCGACAGCATTAGGACAACACATTTTTTATCACCAAAAGATGTTCCAAAGTGCTTTAATGCTAAAGAGCTACTTCTGAAACGTGGTCAGTATTGTACCTCAAAGTTTGCTCATTTCACAGATGACCAGATGGCTACAGTATAATCAATCTTGCTCTTTCAGTTCATAACCAAATTAAATTCTTAAAGAAATTATTGAACTATGATTCCATTCCAACCTCCAATGTCTCCAGACTGTCAGACTTTGGATTCACATTCAGTACTGATGAGAGAAGATTTCTTCAAACTGAATACCAGAAAGACTAAAGCTATTATCTTCAAGTCCTGCTGTGTTCTCTAGTTACCAATTCCACCTCGCTCTCAACTAGCTGAGGCTGAACCAGACTTTGCAACCTGGGAACCACATTTGACCAGAGATCCTACCACAAATCCACATCATCACTAAGACTGCCTATATCCCACCTCAATACTATTGCCTGACTCCATCCTCGACTCATCTATTGCTGAAACACTCTACTGCAACTTAATTATATTGAGGTCTGAATTCCTGCCCGGTGTCCCATCCCCCACCCTTCATAGATGATAGCTTAGCCAAAAATCTGTTGCCTACATTTAACTTACAGGTTTCTGTTCACCTGAAATCTGTCTCTTCAGTGTACATTGACTTGACCATTATCCTTCATTTCAAAACCCTCCATTTTCTTGACCATCCTTATTTCTGTGTGTCCTCCACTACTACCATCCTCCAAGACATCTACATTCTTCAAATTCTGGCCTCATTCAACTCCCTGACTTTAAACATTCCATCGCTGATAGCCAAGTTCAGCATTTCCCTGCCTTTCCATTCCTTTCACCTCCTTTAAGACACATCGCTTTCACTAAGAGTTTTATCATTTATCCTAGTATCTCTTTATATGATTTGTGTCAATTTTGGTTTCATAAATGTCCTGTGAAACACCTGAGTAAATACACTCTCTAAATGCAGATTGTTGTCATTGATGTTGTTAATAAAAATCATGTTAATATAAGGGGCAGATCAGAATACTGAGACTCTGAAATAAAAAATAGAAAAAGCTGGAAATAATAAACTGGTCAGACTGTATCTATGGAGAGAGAAACAAAATTAAAGTTTCAGCATTAATGAAGAGCATATTTCAGAATTAGTGAGAGTTGGAGATGTAACAGGTTCAAAATGAATATTGCAGACAGAGAGCATTGAGTGGTGAAAGAGAAAAAGGAAAGGTCTGTGATGGAAGGCAGGAGAGATTAAATGACAAGGTTTCACTGGGCAAAACAGGATGTTAATGAAACAAAAATTGGTGATGTAGTAATAGTGAAGAAGGTTATCTCAGAATACAATAGGATCTTGATCAGATGGGTCAATGGGCCGAGGAATGGCAGATGGAGTTTAATTTAGATAAATGTGAGGTGCTGCATTTTGATAGGGCAAATCAGGGCAGGACTTATACACTTAATGGTAAGGTCCTGGGGAGTGCTACTGAACAAAGATACTTAGGAGTGCAAGTGCATAGTTCCTTGAAAGTGGAGTTGCAGGTAGACAGGGTAGTGAAGAAGGCAGTTGGCATGTTTGTCAGTGCATTGGTCAGTGCATTGAATATAGGAATTGAGAGGTCATGTTGCAACTGTACAGGAAACTGGTGAAGCAACTTATAAAATACTACATTCAATTTTGGTCACCTTGCTGTAAGAACTACATTCTCAAGCTTGAAAGGGTTCAGAAAATGTTAGAAAGGATGTTGCCAGAGTTGGAGGGTTTGAGCTATATGGAGAGGCTGAACAGGCTGGGGCTGTTTTCCCTGGAGTGTCGGAGGCTGAGGGGTGACCTAATAGAGATTTATAGAAATCAGGAGGGGCATGGATACGATGACTGGTCAAGGTCATTTTCCCAGGATAGGGGAATCCAAAATTAGAGGGCATAGGTTTAAAGTGAAGGGGAAAAGATTTGACAGAGACCTGACAGGCAACTTTTTCACACAGAGGCTGGTGCATGTATGGAATCAGCTGCCAGAGGACGTGTTGCAGGCTGGTACAATTGCAACATTTAAAAGGCATGTAAATGGGTAGATGAATAGGAAGAGATGAGAGGGATATGGGCCAAATGTTGGCAAATGGGACTAGATCAGATTGGGATATCTGGTCAGCATGGTTGTGTTGGACTGAAGAGTCTCTTTCTGTGCTGCATGACTCCATGACTGTATGACAAGACAATCTAACTCATTTCAGTCAATCAGCCTGTACCTTGAATTTGGAACCAGTCATTTATTGGATGTTTATGTCTCACCAGTGCTCCCAGAGGAGACCTCTGTTTAAAGGTAAGGTGCTGAATCTAACATTTATCAGAATGATAAATCCAATTCAATCTCACTATTATTTATATTAATGAATACTAGATTGCCCAGAGCAGCTTCCATGGTTAGATAACAAACCTGAGTCTTTACTACACATCATATTGAGGGAAATCACTGAGTGGCTGCAGCTTGTAAAAACATTATGGCACTTGAATGGAAATGTTGATTTACAACATTTAGTGTTCATAAAGCATAAACAAAAATTGTGACAATGGAAAGTAACATTTGTAGACAGGAATGAATGGCCTAGAATTGGTTTTTAAAACAGAGTTAGATTTTAGGTTTTATTGTCACGTGTACTCAAGTATAAAAGTACAGGAGTATGGTGACAAGTCACGATGCCGCCACACACGGCACCACGTTAAGTACAAAGTTAGGTGCAGCATGGTGACTCAGTGGTTAGCACTGCTGCCTCACAGCGCCAGGGACTGGGTTCGATTCCAGCCTCAGGCAACTGTCTGTGTGGGGTTTGCATCTTCTCCCTGTGTTGACGTGGATTTCCTCCGGGTGCTCTGGTTTCCTCCCACAATCCAAAGATGTGCAGGTTAGGTAAATTGTCCATGCTAAATTGCCCACAGTGTTCAGGGATGTGTAGATTAGTCAGGGGAAATGTAAAGTAATAGTGTAGGGGAATAGGTCCGGATGGGATACTCCTCGGAGGGTCAGTGTGGACTTGTTGGGTCAAAGGGCCTGTTTCCACACTGTAGGGATTCTATAAAAGTTCTACCTAGTTACAAACTTTAAGTACAAAAGTAGTGAAATAAAGAAAAAAAGCACCATCATCTCTCTCCTATATCTTTGTCACTAATGCTACTTTAATCCATTGACAACTGAATTAAAAGTTTTCACTCATTCACTGCCCTGTCCACCAAGCCTATCCCCAACACCTCCTCCCTCCCTCCTACCCCACCCCCAGTAGATGGTTAAAATTAATAGTACATTCAAAGCTGAGCAAAATCAACAAACGGGAAAATTCACAGCAAGGAACAAAGAACACCTATAGCCGTCATTACCTTCACTGTTGTATTTTTCTCAAATCGAAAGGCCTTGGTCTGTCCATTTTCCAAATACACCTTGAGAATACCGGGCATTAAGAGTAGCGAGTTACCCTGTGGGAAAGATAAAACGCAAAATTCTAGAATTATTTATGAAAACAGATAAGCAAAATAACATAATAGACTCCTCATTATCTTTGTTACAAATACTAAAATGAGGGACAGCAGAGAGAGATTGTGTGTACGCATATATAAAATATATAGGTGTGGATGTATTTGTGCGTATGCATGTGTGTGTGCATGTATATATATGTTTCTGTGTATCTTTGTGTGTGTGTATGCATTTGTGTGTGTTTGCCTGTGTGTTTGTGTCTGTGTTTGTGTGTGTCTGCGTATGTGTGCCTGTGTAGGTGTTGGTATCTGTGCTTGTGTGTGTGTGTGTCTGTATCTGTCTGTATGTGTCTGCGTTTGTCCATATGTGTGTGTGTGTTTGTCTGCGTCTGTGTGTGTCTGTGTCTGTGTCTGTGTGTGTCTGTGTGTGTGTGTCTGTGTACCTGTTTTTGTGTTTGTGCTTAGTGATATGTACAGTTTGCCTCCAATATCCCTCCTGAAGTTTTAGATCCAATCTCTCCAGGTATTCATGAACTTCTTGCTGTCATTTTGTTCCAAAGTTCACTCACACACACACATCCACAGAAAAGCTCAGCCAATCCTTTGGGATTAAACAACCAAAAAAAACCCTATCACAGCCATAGGAGTTTTCTATGTTTTGTCCGGAGACCAAGCCAAACAAAACAACTGGTTTGGAGGGACTACACTGAAGATCAGGAATCCAGGGTGGGATTAAGGTAGTGTGCTTCTTATGCCTAAAGTTTCAGATTTCCAGCCTTATTAAGGGCCTTGTGTTAGGTTTAGATTAGATTCCCTACAGTGTGGAAACAGGCCCTTCAACCCAACCGGTCCACAACGACCCTCCAATGAGTAACTCACCCAGACCCATCCCTCTCTGACTAATGCACCTAACACTACGGGCAATTTAGCACGGCCAATACACCTGACTTGCACATCTTTATGACTGTGGGAGGAAACCGGAGCACCCGGAGGAAACCCACACAGACACGGGAAGAACATGCAAACTCCACACAATCGACCAAGGCTGGAATCAAACCTGGGACTTTGGTGCTGTGAGGCAGCAGTGCTAACCATTGAGCCACTGTGCTGCCCTAAGTAGAGTTGGTAGATCTAATGAAGGACATACAGTTACTTCAGATTAGTGAAAGAAGGCCTCAAAACGTGGCTAGTTGGAGGGCACTAAATTTTGTTCTGGGCATCCAAAAAAGTAGTGGCATAACTGAGAGTTGGCACCATGGTATGAAGTATCAGGGGATCCAAAGTCCACACATGTCTGGAGCACAAACTATTTTTAATAACCTGATGGGGAAGACACACAGGTTCCTTCCAGTTCCACATTATCTGGAGGGAGGCAGAAGTAGGAAACCACAGACCAGTTATGTGTGGCACCTTATCAAATGCTTTCCAGAAGTCCAGATATACTACATCTACAGGACCTCCATTACCCACTTCACTTGTTACATCTTCAAAGAGTTCTAGCAAATTAAATGAATTACTCTTCACAAAGAAAATGAATTATTCTTCATCAAACCACACTGACTGTGGTGGTTTGTTTTTACTTTACAAATGTAATACCACTTAATAATGAATTCAAACAATTTCCCAATGACAGACAATAAACGAACCATTCTGTGGTTTCCTACTTTCTATTTATCTCCCGTTTTGAACTATTGTCTTCCATTAGCAATTTTCCAACCACTAGAACCTTTCCAGATTCCAGGACATTTTGGAATACTATAATTAATGTATCCACTATCCCCGCTGTCACTTCCTTTAAGACTATAGGGTATAGGTCATCAGATCCTGGGGACTTGTCTGCCTTTAATCCCAATACTTTGCTCAGAATTTTCTCCCTATTGATGGTGATTGCTACAAATTCTACCTTTTCTATAATCTCTGCATTACCTGTTACAATTGGGATGGTTTCAGTGTCTTCCACTGTGCAAACTGAGGTAAAGTATTGATTTAGAGTCTCTGCCATTTCTGTGCTCCCCACTATTAATTCCTCGACCTCGAAAGGGCCAACATTCATCTTAGCTACTCTCCTTTTAATATACTGATAAAATTATTTGCTGTCTGTTTTTATATTTTGAGCTAGTTTTCTTTCATAATTAACCTTCATTCTTTTTATTACTTTTGAATCACCCTTTGCTGGTCTTTAAAAGTTTCCCAATCCTCCAGCCTGCCACTGCTCTTTGCAATATGGCATGCCTTAGTTTTTGCCCGTATGTTATCTTTAACTTCCTTACTTAGCTATGGATGCATTTATCCCTCATATTCTTTTCGTCCTTTCTAAATATATTTTAGTTGGAGGAATTAAATATCTCCTTTAATGTTCATCAATAGTCCGACATTTTAGTCTTTCTGCATGGCCCACTGGGCCAAATCTGTCGATTTCCCAATGTAATTAGCTTTGTTTAATTCTAAAATACTAGTATGGGACTCAGGTTTCACCAACGCTCGCCACAATCAACATTATTCAGGCCCTCAGGAAGCATAAAACCAATAAGGCACCTAGTGTTATATAGAAAAATACAAGTTACCCAGTCCAGAACATACTGGGAGCAAATCAGATTAATTATAATCTGGCTGAACTAGTCAGTGGGCTAAATGCCTGTGGAAGGCACAAACCTGTACTTGGCCATTGACGATCACTTCCTCAGCAAAGTGTACTTTGACTGGGTTGCTTTTCAATCTGGCTCGCTTTTCTTCAGTAATAAATGATGACTTGGGCCCCTGTATACAAACAGAAACCATGGCACTTAAACAACAGCTTTGGCGTTTTGTGTTGACAATGTGTGGCAATTGGGAAAACCCTGCACTGATGTTCTGAGTTCCAAAAGTTTGATTGTAACCTAAAATACGAACATACAAACAAGGATCAAGAGAGTAGGCCTATGAGCCTACTTCGCTCTTCAATAAAATCACGGCTGTTCTGATTTTATTGTAGGATCCAGGCCCTTCAGCCCAACAAGTCCACCCACCAACCCTCCAAAGTGTAACTCACCCAGACCCATTCTCCAACAGTAACCCCTGACTAATTCACCTAATCTACACACCCCTGAATACAATGGGTAATTTAGCACTACCAATTCACCTGACCTACACATCTTTGGACTGTGGGAGTAAACCAGAGAACAGGGGGAAACCCACACAGACTAAGGGAGATTGTGCAAACTCCACATGGTCACCCAAGACTGGATTCGAACCCAGGTTTCTGGCCCTGTGAGGCAGCACTGCTAACCACTGAGCCATCATGCCTCCTCTTGATTTTAACCTCAACTCTACATTCCTGTATCTCCCTGATAATCTTTCAACTCCTCAGTCATCAGGAATCTGTCTATCTCTGCCTTAAAAAATATTTAAATACTCTGCATCCACTACCTCGTGAGGAAGGGAATTCTAAAGGCCCACAACCCTATGAGAGAGAAAGGGCTTCCTCATCTTTGTTTTAAATGGGTGCCCCCCATTTTAAAAAATGATCTCCAGTTCTCAGATTCTCTCACAGAGGAAACCTGAATTCTTTCAGCATTCACCCATTCAAGACCCCTTGGGATCTTAGATGTTTTAGTTAATTCACTTATAACACTTCAAAACTCCACGGGATACAAGCCCATCCTATCTAGCCTCTCCATCTAAGGCAATCCACTTATTCCAGGTATTCCTTCTCTGAACTGCTTCTGATGCATTAACATCCTTCCATAAGTACAGTGACCAAAACTGTATACAGTACTCCAGATGTGGTCTCCCCAAAGCCCTGTAAAATTAATGTATAATCTCCCTACTCTTGCAGTTAATTCCCTTTGCAATAAACCATTCAAATTGCGCCACATGAACTTTTGTATCCATCTGAAAGAGGACATGGCATCTCGGTTTAATAATTCAACTCTAAAAGTCTAGTGCTTGCCTCAGTCTTGCACTGAAGCTCATCCAATATCCCCGTAATAGCATGTACTTCTAACTAGATAGAGAGAGCTGGAGGTCTAGTTGATGGGTGCTGCTCCACTTTAGGATATGCTGAGATTAATGATCAAATCTTCGTTTGTATCCTGCATGAAGCCTGGAAACTTCTTTGATTATGTAGCTTGATAACACATCACACAAGACAAATGGCCACTGAAGCATGAATCAAACCCTTCTGACGTGAGCTGGTTGAATTTGTGTCAAACTTGGAGCAGTGCACAGTCTCATCAAGCCCCATCAAATGTTAATTGAACATAAAGCACCATCCTGTTCAGAGTCAGGTGGCTTTCTGCAAGCTTACTTCAAGACATCTAGTTCTCTTAATGCTAAGGAAACAGGGTCAATTGAAGTTTGATAGATTTTTATTGGAATACTTAGAGATGAGGTACAGCTGACTGAAGGAACAGGCCAAATAGCCTGCTCCTGTTCCCGTGTCCAAGATCAAGTGCTCACTGTAAATGTCAGCATCCATCCCATCTATAGATTTGTTATATCTGTTAGTTATTTCACTAATAAGTCTTCAAAACTCCACATGATACAAGCCCATCCTGTCTAGCCTCTCCATCTAAGGCATGCCATTCAAACTGCCATTGCAAATGCCAGACTAAAGTATTTGGGAATGAATCTGAATCACGTCGAGTGGATCTCTCCTGGACTGCAACCGAGTTGTGAATAAACCCATAGAATCCCGACAGTGTAGAAACAGGTCATTTGGCCCAACAGGTCCATACCGACCCTCTGAAGAGTATCCCACCCAGACCCATTCCCCTACCATATAACTCTACATTTCCCCTGACTAATGCACCTAACCCACACATCCCTGAACACTAGGGGCAATTTAGTAATTTAATATGGAAACTTCACACAGACAGTCGCCCGAGACTGGAATCGAACTGATGACCATGAGTAGCATTGGAAAGCTCTGCTTTTAAAAGTCAAAAGATTGTACTTACAGGGGTATTTCGCAGGACAGTCACTGTAACAGTGTCACCACATTCCCTGCAATAAACAATTTGACAAATATTAAAGCAATATGGGTCCAATGCAGAAAAAAAAGGACACTTGACTAAAACCTGCAAAATTAAGCTCCTGGCACAGAATATTATTTTCCGGGATCACAGGCTTGAACTTAACAGCAACACATAAGACTCATAAGAGTTGTACAGCGTGGAACCAGACCCTTTTGTCCAACTTGTCCTCACTGACCAGACATCCCAATCTGATCTAGTCCGTCTATCTCACTCAGATTGTAGTTCGATGTTAAAAATAAAATTGCCACGATCTTACAAGCCCCATGGGACTGCTCTCTCATTTGAGAAAGAGAGGTGACTGGTGAATTAGAATTAGGTTCAGTGTCACGTGTGCTCAAGTTACAAAAGTACTGGAGCGCAGTGAAAAGTGTACAATGTCACCAACACACAGTGGCACCTTAAGTACAAAATACCTAGGTATAAATCTCAGGTATAAAATTAGAGAAAATAAAGAAATAAGTTACAGAACATGACAGATATACACAGTATATGTTAGGAAAATAAGAAATAAAGAAATAAAAAGATTCACAATGCAGTCTTTCTATTGTTGGGGGGGGGGGGTTCAGAACTAGAGGGCATAAGTTTAGAGTGAGAGGGGAAAGATATAAAAGGGATTGAAGAAGCAACGTGTTCACGCAGAGGGTGGTGAATGTATGGAACGAGCTGTCAGAGGAAGTGGTGGAGGCTGGTACAATTACAACATTTAAAAGGCATCTGGATAGGTATATGAATAGGAAGGGTTTAGAGAGATATAGGGCTAAGCGCTGGCAAATGGTACTAGATTAGGTTAGGATATCTGATCAGCATGGATGAGTTGGAGAAAGGTCTGTTTCTGTGCTGTACATCTCCATGACTCTCTGGCTCTATTAGGGCTTTCTGTAATGGTAGTGGTTTAACTTGAACCTCAGACAAGGGGAAAGGTTGAGAAGGAGAGTCCCTCATGGTAACCAATGTTTACACAAAGACATCAGCATCAGAAACATTTCTGATAAACAATCGCACTAAAGCTCCAGTGTAAGTCCAGAGTTCAGATACAAAGGGTAAAGATGCCTTCCTATAAGCAGTCTCCCACAGCCCAGATTAAAGCAGAGTGAAGTCTAATGAAGACGTCAGCCTTACACATTCTGGATGTGATCATGAACACATTGGAGATTGAAATACATCCAAAAGAGTACAAGTCATAACTCAGACCATACTTAGTTTTACATATTTGGTTCTTACAAACCCTGCCTCCAATGTTTGGCATGTATTTAAATTGGGATTGCAGTGAGGTTTTCTACACAGGTGGGAACTCCATTCTATATATTCTGCTAAACAGTTCTTAAGATCCAGCCAGACAACACTGATTAAGCCCAAGACCCTTGATAACACCTTTAACAGGAAGCAAATCAAATTCAGTAATGTTACTGAGAGATTCTTTTGTAATGATCACCACCTTAGCACTGAATCCTAGAGCTACAAGCATTGGACAGGAGAAATATATTCCAACAAAAGAGGCTCTGGGTTTGACAAATGCACACGCTACATACACCTTGCTTTGGTTTATCATTTATGAACAATCTTTAACTTAAAATGCTTTCTTTAACTACATTTCTGATAGAATACACTGAATTATAAATAGTGGGACTATGGATATAATGGAGAATTCATCTTAGGTAAGCAAGCAAGAACTCAACTGTGTGGATAATAGAGTGTTCAACTGTCTGTATTTATGGAGAAATTGGCTGTATGTGTAATGGGGTACTGGTTGTTTGTGTAGGGTACACAACGGAGCATTCAATCGTACTTGGAATGGAGTTCTTGATTGTGTGTACACGGAGTATTTGACTATATGTATATCCAAGTTTTTGACTGTATGTATAACCTGGCAGTGCACATATCAAAGAAGGAGAAAGTGAGGACTGCAGATGCTGGAGATCAGAGTCGAGACTGTGGTGCTGGAAAAGCACAGCAGGTCAGGCAGCATCCAAGGAGCAGGGGAGTTGCCGTTTTGGGAAAAAGCCCTTCATCAGGAATAAAGGGTTTCTGTTGAAGGGCTTTTGCCTGAAATGTCGATTCTCCTGCTCCTCGAATGCTGCTTGACCTGCTGTGCTTTTCCAGCACCACACTCTTAACGCATATCTAAGCATTCAATTGTGCGTACAAGTTTGTCTTTGTATTTGAATTTTCAAATGTGTTTAAAATGGGGTATTCAATTATGTTTGCATGTAATAGAGAACTGGCCGGGTGTGTAATGGAATATTCAAACTTGTGTGTGAAAACTTACTCAACTGTCTGTGTAACGGAATTTTCGATTGAAATGTCGACTGTGAGTGCAGCAGAATATTTGTCTCTGTGAGTAACTGAGAACTCAACTGTTTGTGTAATTCAATATATGTAATGGTTTATATTATAGAACACTATTGTGCAAGATGTCTGGGTGAGCTGCTGTAGAACTAAGGAGACATATGACACTCAATTAAGTCTTGTTGGTGATCTCCCTTTAGAACTGCAAACAATTTTCTACACTTTAGCTTTGTTTTATTTTCTGAGTTTGCCACCAACAACTTGCATTTATATAGCACTTTGAAGGTCACAAAACTTCACAATTCAAACTTCATAGCAAGTTCACCTATTAAAGGACTTAAAGACAGCCCTCAAATAAGGTCATAGAGATGTACAGCACAGAAACAGACCATTCAGTCCAACATATCCATGCCGAACAGATATCCTAAATTAATCTAGTCCCATTTGCCAGCATTTGGCCCACATCCCTCTCAACCCTTCCTATTCAGATGCCTTTTAAATGTTGCAATTGTACCAGCCTCCACTACTTCCTCTGGCAGCTCATTCCATACATGCAGCATCCTCTGCGTGAAAAGCCCCTTAGGACCCTGTTATATCTTTCCCCTCTAACCCCAAACCTCTGCCCTCTGGTTCTGGACTCCCCCACCCAGGGAAAAGTCATTGGCTATTTACCCCAACCAAGCCTCTCATGATTTTATAAACATCTATAAGGTCACCCCTCAGCCTCTGAAGTTCCAGAGAAAACAGCCCCAGCCTGTTCAACCTCTCCCCATTGCTCAAATCCTCTAACCCTGGCAACATCCTTATAAATCTTTTCTGAAACCTTTCAAGTTTCACAACATCATTCCGATAGGAAGGACAACAGAATTGCACGAAATATTCCAAAAGTGGCTTAACCAATGTCCTGTACATCCACAACATGACATCCCAACTCCTATGTTCAATGCATTGAACAATAAAGGAAACCAGAACATCTTCTTCACTATCCTGTCTACCTACGACTCTGGCCATTAATGATTAGCTGGTGGTAACTATTAAAACTTTACATTCAGTGAATGCGCTAAAAGGGTCCTCACCTAATAATGTTATCGATACATTCCTGGGAAATTGTATCCAGAGGCATGTCGTTAATTTGTAAAATCTGGTCACCTGGGAATAGCTTTCCCTCTCCAGGACCACCTAAGAAGCAAAATGAAGTCAGCATATTTTTGAATGGAGCATTAGTTGTCCCTCACAGAAAGAGAAGAAAAAACTGAAAGTACATGGGAAGCCATTAGCATATGCAAAGGTTAAAAAAAGATAATTATTCATACTTTTTTTTACAACTGCACATCTTGCTGCCTGAAGCTTGTCTCATCTCAATGAAAAGGGAATGATGCATTTCTCAGATTGTGGAGAGAGAGAGAGAGAGAGGTGGATTGTACCTGTTTGTGACTTTCTTATAAAGAACTAGGGAACACAGATAATGTCAATGGAACTAAGGATTCTTGTGTGTGTTGAATAATCACAGCGTAGAACCCGAGGACCAGCATGCTAGAGATCATAAGGAAATTGATATTGGACCAAGGACAGGAGCTCACCAAAATAACCAAAGCAAATCTGCCTGTGTGGAGCTTCTACCTTCCCCCTCCATATCTATGTGGGTTTCCTTCAGGTGCTCCGGTTTCCTGCCAGTCCAAAGATGTGCAGGTTAGGTGGATTGGCCGTGCTAAATTGCCCCATAGTGTGTAGGCTAGGTGGGTTAACTGTGGTAAATGTGGAGTTAAGGAGATTGGGTGAGATGCTGTTCAAACGGTTAGTGCAGACTGAATGGGCTGAATAGCCTCTATCTGCACTGTAGGGATTCAATGATGATTCTATGAAAATAATGAACAAGTTAAAGGCATGAAAGTGTGACAAATCACCCAGAGCAGAAGATTCCATGCCAGAGTTTTAAAGGAGAATTGGTGCAGACAATGCATATGCCCTGACTGTAACCTATCAAAGCTGAGGAACTGGTCCCATAGACTGAAAAAATTACTCATGTCACTCCAACAGTTGAGAAAGGGAGAAGAACTGCATCAGAGGTCAGATCAGTTTTCCTTCGTGTGAATCCAAGGAAAGTGATGGTACCAAACAGAGTACCAGGCCGTGCACTCAGAGCATGCGCAGATCAACTGGCAGAGGTCTTCTCAGACACCTTCAACCTCTCCCTGCAGCAGGCCACTGTCCCTGCCTGTTTCAAGAGGGCCAACATTATCTCTGTGTCTAAGAAGGCTCATGCTGCATGTCTCAGTGACTACCGCCCAGTGGCCCGAACTTCAATGGTCATGAAATGCTTTGAAAGGCTGGTCATGGCATTAATCAACTCCAGCCTCCCCACTGCTCTTGACCCACTCCAATTTTCCTATCAGACCAACAGATCCATGTCAGATGCCATATCACTTGCCCTTCACTCCGCCCTAGAACATCTTGACACCAAGAACTGCTACATGAGAATCCTACTCATTGACTACAGTTCAGCTTTCAACACTATTATCCTCTCGAGACTGATTACTAAACTTAGTTATTTCAGACTAAGAGCCACTCTCTGCAACTGGATCCTCAGTTTCCTGACC
Source organism: Hemiscyllium ocellatum (assembly GCF_020745735.1). NCBI lineage: Eukaryota > Metazoa > Chordata > Chondrichthyes > Orectolobiformes > Hemiscylliidae > Hemiscyllium > Hemiscyllium ocellatum. Next base: position 58,838,235 of record NC_083411.1, read on the forward strand.
CACAGGGCACAATCAGTGAAGACTGGGGACAATATTTCATACTCACTAACGCTCAATGCTGGAGCCCCTAGGGTTGTGCACTCATCCCCCTACTATACTCACTGTATACCCATGATGCGTCACCATGGTGAACTCGGCCCGGACAATCATAAAGGCCAACCTCCTATCTATAGAATCCATCTACCAGGACCGCTGTCAAGGAAAGGCCGCCAGCATTCTCAAAGATCCATCCCACCCTTCAATGTTTTTCTACAACCTCTACCATCGGGGAGGAGGTACAGAAGCCTGAACACACGCACCAGCCAGTTTCGAAACAGTTTCTACCCTACTGTTCTTAGAATACTGAATGGACTCACAAACTCTTAACATTCGCCTGTACCTGTATTTTTGTTTTTGCTGCTGTTTACCTATTGTTCAGTTATCTATGCTACTGAACTCGGTGATCTGCCTGTATTGCTCGCAAGACAAAGCTTTCCTCTGTGCCTCGGTACACGAGACAATAAATTAAATTAAATTAAATTCAGAAGCCTGGTGAATTATAGCCCAATTAACCTCACATCTTGCATTGGCAAATATCTAGGCCTATCATTAAGGACAAAGTGGCTGAAGATGTAGCTAATTTTCAGCTGATCAGAGACAGTAGTAAAGGCCCTACAAATCTCTATGAACTTTTTTAAATAAGTGAGGAGAGAACCTCTGGGTCCTAACGTCCACTGGTCGTGTCTTACCCTTTGGAAAAAATCCAGCAATGAGATGATAAGCCACTTTTATGATCTTATTGTGGGGTGGGTTCTTGAGGAAGGGGTTTCAGGAGGAGTTGGAGGCTTGGATAGGGGTGTGGATTTGAGGCCAATCCCTTGCCCCCATCCCTGCCTCCATTGTCACTAGTTGGATAAAATGCTGGCTCTATTCCTTAACCTAGTTTGCAAGTTGTCATGGTTTCTCAGTTTGGAAACTAGGCAGCTTTGTCCACCAGGGGGCAGATAATTTGGAAGGTGACGGGTTAAGGCCCTTAATTGACCATTTTGGTGGAAGTCAAGAAGGCCGTCTATGGATCATTTTAATTAATTACCGAGGTGGCAGGAAGAGGGTGAGGGGCCAAGCCCATTATATCACCTTCTGACCATCTTCAGGGAAGAGAAAATTCCACTTGAAGTATTGTCACCATGGCAAAACTGACAAAGATTGAGAAGAGTTCAGAGTTAATGCTGGAGGTGTTGAGATGGACTGTATCAGTTAAAAGCCCTGGCCCTATCAGACCCTCAGCCCCTCTTGAAAACACTTCAGGCCTTCCCTCAGTTCGATTAGATTACTTACAGTGTGGAAACAGGCCCTCCGGCCCAACAAGTCCACACCGACCCGCCGAAGCGCAACCCACCCAGACCCATTCCCCTACATTTACCCCTTCACCTAACACTACAGGCAGTTTAGCATGGCCAATTTACTTAACCTGCACATTTATGGACTGTGGGAGGAAACCGGAGCACCCGGAGGAAACCCACGCAGACACGGGGAGAATGTACAAACTCCACACAGACAGTCGCCTGACACTGGAATTGAACCTGTGTCTCTGGCGCTGTGAGGCAGCAGTGCTAACTGCTGTGCTGCCGTGCTGCCCACATTGGAACCTCCCATTCCCAGGTATTTACCTGCAGTGACAAACTTCACACATACTGGTGAATCTTCTGAGACCATAAAACCGTAGTCCAGGAGTGGATCTTTGATAATCTTCACTGTGACCTTCAAAGGGCTGCTCGGTTGGTTTGTGTTAGCAGCTGCTCCATCGGCTGGACCTTGATTACTTCAATCACAAACAAAGCAAGGGTCACATTTGTCAATCATTGTCAGAATCTTATTATTTTCCATATTATTTAATCCACCTCTCACCCATCCTCACCACACCCCTTCAATCCCCCATCCCCCACCCCCAGCCTGGACTCGGTCAGGTTCCTGCAAAATTCTCACTCGTAGTCTCTCCCCATCGCATTGGCTTTCTGAGAGAGAGGTCATTGTAAAAGGGATTTCCTCTGCTTCTCTGTATCCACCTCAAAACTGACACACCCATTCTCTAGGAACCTGCCAAAACCAGGGTGAAAAATTCCAGCAAGCTGTTTTGAGAAAGTCAAAGGATCAGAAGATTCTTGGTGAGTTAATAGAATCAAAGACAGAGGCTATGAGTCACAGAACCTCTGCTCTGTCCAAACTGCAGCAAATTGGCTAGGATGAGATCAAAATGTAGTCAGTGAATAAAACCAGGAAATTTTCAGCAAGTTCGGCAGCATCTGTGGAGAAACTTTCAGGTTAGTGAGTCACTGACACGCCCATTGAGGTGATTGATCAATCCATGGTCTAGAATGGCGGAACAGGTTCAAGGGGCTGAATGGTCTGCTCAGGCTCCAATATGCCTTCCTCAGAAGTGGGTAAAGTCAGGGTGCAATTTCCCCTCCCTGGAGATGGTGAGGAAAGGGCAAATATTTGGTTGAGTTCACCCAGAGGTGTACTCAGTCCCTTTCTCACCACCTCCACTCCGGGCAGGAAAATCCATGGTGGGCATCCTCAGCCCGCCAACAAGTGAAGCTTTTGAATCACCAGCTAATAGACAATAGGTGCAGGAGTAGGCCATTCAGCCCTTCGAGCCTGCACCGCCATTCAATATGATCATGGCTGATCATTCCTAATCAGTATCCACTTCCTGCCTTATCTCCATAACCCTTGATTCCAAGGGCCTAAGCCACTCATTGGGCTGAATACCCTCTCTCCCAGCTGGTGGGAACAGGGAGTGTTTTCTTCACAGGGAAGCTCCACTTGCCTGAATCTGGGGCTAATTGGGACAGGGAGGGTTACTCACCCCATCCCCAATAGTGTCCCCAAAATACCCACTTTCTTACCCACTGGTGAAGCTGGTCATGGTGTGCCACTTGTGCTTCCAACCCTGAGCCTACAAATTTCTGATTGAGCAGTTACCTCTGGGTGGGTGGTGGACAGGGCAAGGATTCAGTGAGCAGGCTCCTGATTGGACCAAGGAGAAGCCCTTAAGTACCAAATTGATGCTCAATCCAATGAACTTTCATGCTGGGGTGATAAAGAGAGCCTAAGTAGGTTAATGCCCCTTGAAGTCACCTATGCCCACACTTAGTACTCAGCACATTAAATCCTAGCCTAAGGGATGTACCAGGTTTTAAGCAAATGCAAGGATAGAGAGTGGAAAGAAAAAAACATGCGATGGTCTATGCTGAGATTGAAGACTGGACAATAACAAAGAGGGTAATTGTGTTAGGTAAATTAAGTCAGAATGGAACAAATCAAGGAGCAAAACACGAATGTGGAGGAGGGATACACAATGACAACAGAGTCACTGCCACAAGATTGGCTGTTTTCCCTGGAGGCTGAGGGTGACCTTACAGAGATTTATAAAATCGTGAGGGTAAATAGATAAGGACTTTTCCATGGGGTGGGGAATCCAAAACTAGAGGGCAGAGGTTCAAGATGAAAAGGGAAAGATTTAAAAGAGTCCTAAGCGGCAACGTTTTCACACAAAGGGTGGTGTGTGCATGGAATGAGCTGTCAGAGGAAGTGGTGGACATTGGCATAATTACAACAGTGAAAAAGCATCTGGATGGGTATATGAACAGGAAGGGTTTAGAGGGATATGGGCTAAGTGCTGGCAAATGGGACTAAATTAAGTTATCTGGTCCTCATGGATGAATTGGATTTAATACTCTTTTCGTGTTGCCCTGACTCTATAAATGATTCAGAGGTCTGAATTATTGGGTTAGACATCAAATGGTCATGGGATTTTGATCCAGTGCTGGGAAACTTTGAAAATTACAGTCCCAGACATTACCTTGGAATGCCATCTTCTGGGACAGTTGTGAATTTGAAAGGCTTAGGTTTAATTTTAAAATTTTGAGTGAATTCTCCCACCCTGATGTCATGAGAGTAATGACAAGTGTGGTGACAAAATAAGGTGAGAAAGAAAAAAGTATAGATTTGCATCATTGCAAAAGAAGGTCTTGACTTGCCCTGAGCTTAGAAAGGTGAGTTCAAAGAGGTGACGACCTTATTTCAGTGCATTTGCAGTTCATTAAAAGCCCAATTTGACCGACTTACATCGCTTTTCCAAAACATCTCTCCTCTACCACGAAACGTAGACAGTGAAAATTCCCAACAGAAAGGTCAGAGCCAGTTCCTGACAATTATAGCTTGGTGAAGACCCATCCTGCCATCACCCAATGCACTTCACACATCGATGCTGACATGGCGGATTGACGCTCATTAACTTTAGCACCAGGTTACAGAATGTCAGAGACTATCATCACTCAGACTGCCAGCTGCTTACACACCAAATACAATTCGTGTGCTTTGAGTAAGTGGTGATGTGTGAACGTTAGAGGATCCACCACAGTCATTCAATCACACTATATGGGGATGGTCACAGTCAGTTCAAGTGATGTAGTGTAGTGATTACAGGTAGGTCAGTTGAGGGATCAATCTGTGACGGTGTGGCCAGCTTTTCTTTGCAATGAGACAAAGGGAGAGACTCAGTATGACAGAGAGGGACACATGAGCGGAAGGAGGTGATGATGAGCAGGAGAGTGTTATGGACCAGACCCTCTCAAAATATTTTAAGAAGGTAGACTAGGCCCTAATTTTTTCTTATTTTAAAGACAGATGTAAAGTGCCATGTTCCAGAAACTATTTCTAGTCAAACTACTTGCTATTAAACAAAACGTAATGTATTCAAATGCTATAGTTAAAATACAACAAAAGAAAGAAGAACTTAGAATAAATTAACTCGACTGGAAAACTTAACAGAACAATAGATACAACAATTATTACTAATTAACTGTTTCAATATAGTAGTATTCTATAAACACTCCTTTTGGCAAAAAGGCAAATTCGAAAACAGATTTTGTCTCACATGTAATCCAACAACCTACGAAGAGAACCGCTAGCTTTTGGCTATAATCAAGAGATGGGGAAAATAGGTTCCACTTTTTCAACATCACAATAGCAACCGATGCTGAATTTCAAAACTAAAAAACTAAAAACTAGAAATCCTGATTTGTGAGAGCTGGCCACACCCATCCAGGCTGCACCTATTATTCCAACTTTAAATAAAAACAAGGCCTCCCAAGTTGTTTACTTTCTAGGCTCTCACGAGCCAATTCGGCACCTCTGCCTTAAAACTTTGCTTAATTGTAACCAGGACAAAACACACTTCCTAAAGCCACAGCATTGTCACAAGAAGTCATCAGGTGTTCCCAGTGAGTAAGCTGGAAATGCAGAAAGGGTTAGCAGTTTGGGAGGATGTGATGCTGTGAGCCCTTGGGTAGAACACGATGCATGCAAGTAGTTCATGAGCCTTGGCAAATGCATGTGCCGTATCCTGAGTAAGAGGTAACAGAGAGAAGATGGTGGTACTTGAGTGCAGAAAATCTTTTCACTCTGTACACAGCACTGACCCACACTGCTCTTTATGCCAAGGTTGGTTGTCTTTGTTATGGTGTTCCCCTTTGGGGGATGGGGGAGGTGAGCAAGGATAAGGATTCCCATCCTCTCCACCAGACAGCCCAGCAGCACCTTCAGATCTCTGTCCTGGAAGGAGCTTGTCTTTCCCCTTGAGACCGTTTCCAGATCGAGCCCCTGCAGTCTGAGAGATCAATGCTGATTGGGAGAGTCTGAAGTAGTGGCAGCTGGGCTTTTGGGGCAGGGGTGGGTGGTACAAGGAAACCAGCAGAAGATCGTACCTGGAGCACAGGAAACACGATTTCATGAGAAATGCTGCCATCATCTCAGGATTATAATTAGTGAGGAGAAATGTAGAAGACGGTGTTAGAAAATTGATTGTGGGCCACTGTGAAACTCACTGGCCGTCACACTTGAAGGAGAAATCGGAGAATTTAGCCCGACTTCACTGTATTGGAAAGTACAGGATGTTCAAAGGATGTACTTGACAAAAAGTTTGCAAAAAAGCAACAGATCAGTTCAAATCAGCGAGATTTTTTAAACAAACGCAGAGGAAGTCTCCTTGCTGGGTTTGAATCTGATTAGAATGTTTTTGTTTAACTGGTGGGCAACAAGATTCCGTGCACTGAAGTGTTCCATGCAGACCCCAACTGGATGGCCTAACAGAGGTTACCATAGCAACACCCCTCTGCAGGTCAGGGGAAACAGCAGGGATGGCCTGCTCTATCACTTATTAAAATTGTGAATTATAAACAGGGGACTTAGCCAGGTCACCACAGCGGGTGGAAGGAGCGAGCCCTCTACACGGTGCCCTATCTCCAGCCCTCTCCCTGTTACCACATTACGAGGTAAAAACAATGACTGCAGATGCTGGAAACCAGATTCTGGATTAGTGGTGCTGGAAGAGCACAGCAGTTCAGGCAGCATCCAAAGTGCAGCGAAATCGACTTTTCGGGCAAAAGCCCTTCCTGATGACCACACTATAACCACACTACCCCCAACACAAACACACACACAAACACCGCCAGACCAGAACACTGGGAGCAGACTGGAACATCTCACTGTCAACTCTGGTCAGCGACTGGAATCGGGTATTAAAGATGCTTCAGCTCTGAGTGAGAGCCAGTCAGACTATCATGATGCCCATATTAAGAAGCTAGACAGTATAAGTATGAACTGTATCTAACCTTTCAAATGTTTCGTACATTGTGACCACCCCCAATCAGTTCTTTGAAAATACCTGAGCTATGTTTGTGGAACAGTCCCCTTCTCTTAATCATCCTGCAATGGGATTTAAGAGTACATTTTACTATTTAGTATTTCTATTTCAAAAGGAATGTACATCAGACAAAGGTCAGGAGGCCTGACTTCGAGCCTACAGGACTACTGTCCAATGTCTAAGCTACAGTATTCTCTCAATTGTACAGAGATGTGAGCTGATGATCTGTGGGTGAAAATTACTTCTTTAATTGCGCAACAATTTTTCATGAAACAGTCTGGATTGGAACAAAGATGCAGCTGAAAGGAGTAGGGTATTTATGTTACATTAAATTTAATCTGACTTCAGGCTATCAGAAAACCGGTACTTCCAGACAAGGTGATTGACATGATCTCGTGCAGATAAATAATTCATAAAGGCTTTTAACGATGGAGCAATTGTGGCTCTTTGTTATATTATAGACAAGGGAAAATCAAAACTCTCAACAACTGAAAGTGCTTTGTGCTTCTGAAAAGGGTCATTCTGTTTTGTTTGTGAGATTTTATTTACAAAAACGATAATGCTTTTGGTGACAAAATGTAGTTTTATAAATTCAACGTTGACTTGCTTTACAGCACACGGCATGTAATGCCATAATTGAGAGAAATCAGCAAGATAAAGGCTATGTTGTAAATGTAATATCCATGTTAATTTGCTGAGGCAGGTTCTGAGAATAGAAACCAGGATTTTATAAACCTCCCGGACGTGGACCAGGAGATAGAAGAGCTGGTGTAATGATGAGTGGCCATGTGTGATTGGCTGTTTGATGTGATACGGCCAAAAGGGCTTCGGGTTTTTGAAAAGATTCGTAGGGTTATGGATTTGGTCATAGATTCATTCGCTGAACTGGTGTGGTTTTCTGCAGACGTTTTGTCACCTTGCTAGGTGACATCATCAGTGTGTCTTCGATAAAGTGCTGTCGGTCTGTCCTGCCTGGTACTTGTGTGTCTCTGCTTTTTGGTACTTCCAGTTCTGTATCTGAATGGTTTGTATATCAGATCCTGTTCGATATGTTTATTGATTGAGTTCCAGCTGGAGTGACAGGCTTTAAGGAATTCTCTCATGTGTCTCTATTTTGCCTGTGCTGGGATGGTTACATTGTCCCAGTTGAATTTGTGTCCTTCGTTGTCCGTGTGGGTGGAAATCAGAGTACTGGTTCAGTCTGGCAGTGGGGAGTTGATGCTAATGCATTCATATGGTCAACTTTTCTTCATGTTTGTCCAATGTACTGTTTTTCACAGGCCTTGCAGGGTATCTTTGTAGATTATGTTCATCCTGTTGAATGGGGGTATCGGGTCTTTAACTTTTGTGAGGGGTTGGTGAAAAGTGTTTACCGGTTTGTGGGCCACTAAGATTCCTAGGGGTCTGAGTAGTCAGGTAGTCATTTCAAAAGGGCTTTTTCCCAGTGGAGGGAACGGATGCAGAGACTGTCCACCGGGGGGGGGGGGGGGGGGGAACGGGCTTTTTTTATTCATTTCTGGGACATGGATGTCACTGGCTGGCTAACATTTATTGCCTGTCCCTAGTTGCCCTTGACAAGGTGGGCAGGAAGATATCTTCTTGAACCGTTGCAGTCCATGTGCTGTGGGTAGACCCACAATACCCTCATGGAGGGAATTTCAGGATTCTGACCCAGCATAGTGAAGGAACGGCGATATATTTCCAGTCAGGATGGTGAGTGGCTTGGAGGGGGACTTAGTCAATGGTATTCCCATGTATCTGCTGCTCTTGTCCTTCTGAGTGGAAATGGTCGTAGGATTGGAAGGTGCTGTCTGAGGATCGTCGGTGAATTGCTGCAGTGCATAATGAAGATAGTACACACTGTTGTCAGTGATGGAGGGAGTGGATGTTTGGTTGCAAAAACATAATTGAAGCCCCAATTAGGGGTCATTTTGCTGGTGGTGAGGCAATCGCCCCCGATGCAGGGGGAAAGCCAGTTAAATGGTGGCAGCATCTCAACAACAGCTCAACGTTCAGGACTGATAGCTCAGGGAGGGAGCTGCAAGCAGTTCCAGCAGCTGCAATGATCGTCTTGCAAGGGTTGCACCTCCAACTCTCAGCTCCTGATTTTATCTATTTTTTCAAACTTCCCTGGCTGAGCTCCCAAGGTCTTGTACCTCAGCAGCACCCACCTCTCTCTCTCTCTCATTGAGATTATTAAGCTCTTTGACTGGGCCAGCAGCATCAGCTTCCCTCATTGATAGTGGGCCTGTGGGCAACTCGTGATGACTATCTAACCAATGGAATCAAGGTCCGTCTTACAACTCCTTTCATCATGCATCAAACATCAGGTGGATAGATAAGCCTACAAGAACAAGTCCCACATGATTCAGGGCTTTCTATTGAGCTCACTGCCCCCTATCACGTCAAATTGCATCTTCTAACATTCTTTAAATGTCATTCCCCTCAGTCAATCTACACGATCCACCAGCAAGGTCCACTCAGTGCTGCTTGCCTCCCTTCCCTGTTGCTCCAAAAGTCTCAACAGTTCTACTCCCTCACTTCAAACAGAAAAATTGATTCCTACCAACGCCTCGACACCGCAGTATCAACCTTGCCTTTCTCTTCCAGCCCCTTTACGGTGCCAAGGTGTGAAGATTATCATTGCATTTTTAATTTGGGTTTTGATTTGGGTTTCTTTTTCCACTAGAAGTTGCAACTTGATACAGCAGGGAGTGGTGACCGGAAGACTGTAAGATACAGGAGCAGATTTAGGTAATTCAGCCCATTGAGTCTGCACTGCCACTCAATCATGGCTGATATATTTCTCAAGTAAAAAGTGAGGTCTGCAGATGCTGGAGATCAGAGCTGAAAATGTGTTGCTGGTTAAAGCACAGCAGGTTAGGCAGCATCCAAGGAACAGGAAATTCGACGTTTCGGGCCAGAGCCCCCTGATGAAGGGCTCTGGCCCGAAACGTCGAATTTCCTGTTCCTTGGATGCTGCCTAACCTGCTGTGCTTTACCAGCAACACATTTTCAGCTCTGATATATTTCTCAACCCCATTCTCCTGCCTTCTCCACAGAATCCATGATCTCCTTCCCAATCATGAAACTATCTATCTCTTTCTTAAAGACACACAATGGTTTAGCTTCCACAGTCTCATTCCGCAATGAGTTCCCCAGATTCACCACTCTCTGGCTGAAGAAATTCCTCTTCATCTCAGTTCTAAAGGGTCATCCTTTCACTCTGAAACTGAGCCCTCAGGTCTTCGTCTCTCCTACTGGTGGAAGCATCTTCTCCACATCCACTTTATCCAGGCCTCTCAGTACTCTGTAAATTTCAATCAGATTCCCCCCTCATTCTTCTAAATTCCATCAAGTACAGGCCCAGAGTCCTCAACCACTCACCACACAACAAGCCTTTGTCCCTGGGATCATTCTTGTAAACAACCTCTGGCTCCCCCTCCAATGCCAGCATATTCTTCCTTAGATATGAGGCTCAAAACTGCTCCTAATATTCCAAACACAGTCTGGCCAGAGCCTCATAGAGTCTCATCTCTGCTCTTACAGTCTCAAGCCTGCTCTGCCATTCAATAGGATCACGCCTTATCTGACATTCTTCATGTTCCACTTTCCAGCTCTTTTCCCGTAACCCTTGATTCCCCAACTGAGCAAGAATCTAGCTGTCTCAGCCTTAAGTACACAGAAGGACTCTGCTCCAAATAGCTCACTGTGCAAGAAGTTCCAAAGACTCACAAACCCCTGAAAGAAGAAATTACTCCTTACATCAGTCTTAAATTGGTGCCTTTAATTCTGAGACTATGCCCTTTGCCCCTAGATGTTCCCGTGAGGGGAAACATCCTCTCTACATTTACCCTGACAAGTCCATTAAAAATCTAAAATGTTTCAATGAGATCACCTCTCATTCTTTTAAACTCCTGGGAGTAGAGTACCAACCTGTTTAACTATGGTTTGTAAGATAATCCACCCATTTCAGGGATCCTGGTGAACCCAGGAGAGCTTGATAGAAAGTTGAGAAGATTGTGGATTTGTTCTTGATACTGTATCCATCTTGTAGACGTTTGGGGCACAGCAAAAGATCACATGGGCTTGTCTCTGGATTGACGTTAAATATAATCACCACTATCCCTACTCAGGACTTGTTGTCACACCTCAGGTTAAAGGAGACATCTCATGAACACAACTGAGGATGTCAATCCGGGTGTTCCCCAACAGGAAACCCAGGATGAATCAGGACATGCAGAACCTGATAAAAACCAGGTGTGAGGCCTTCAGATCAGGAGACCCACTCAAATATAAGGAATTCAAGTATGACTTCCGCAGAGCTATTAAGACAGGACCAATACCGATCCAAACTAGAAACCCAGACTGACACCTGGAGACTATGGCAAGGACTGAATGACATCACAAGTTCTAAAAAGAGTCAGTGCAAGATAGCTGACAATGATACATCCCTCCCAGATCATCTCAACACCTTCTATCCTCGCTTTGAGCAGAATTTCAGCAGAGAGGTAACACCTAATATGACAAGTCCTGACGACAGTCACTGCATCAGAGGTCAGATCAGTTTTCCTTCACGTGAATCCAAGGAAAGTGATGGGACCAGACAGAGTACCAGAACGTGCACTCATGTGCAGATCAACTGGGAGAGGTCTTCTCGGACATCTTCAACCTCTCCTGCAGCAGGCCACTGTCCCTGCCTGTTTCAAGAGGGCCAACATCACCCCTGTGTCTAAGAAGGCTCATGCAGTATGTCTCAATGACCACCACCCAGTGGCCCTAACTTCGGTGGTCATGAAGTGCTTTGAAAGGCTGGTCATGGCATTAATCAACTCCAGCCTCCCCACTACTCTTGATCCACTCCAATTTGCTTATTGGACCAACAGATCCATGTCAGATGCCATATCACTTGCCCTTCACTCCTCCCTAGAACATCTTGACACCAAGAACTGCTATGTAAGAATCCTACTCATTGACGACAGTTCAGCCTTCAACACTATTATCCCCTCGATTACTAAACTTACTGATTTGGACTAAGCCCCACTCTCTGCAACTGGATCCTCAATTTCCTGACCCACAGGCCACAATCAGTGAAGACTGGGGGCAATATTTCATCCTCACTAACACTCAACACTGGAGCCCCCCAGGGGCACGTACTCAGCCCCCTACTATATTCACTGTATGACCATGACTGCATCGCCAAATACCAGACTAATGCCATTTACAAGTTCGCTGATGACACCATCATAGTCGGTCAAATCTCAGATGGTGACGAAACCGACTACAGACGGGAAGTGGAAGACCTGGAAAAATGATGCACTGAGAACAACCTAGATCTCAATGTCGGCAAAACCAAGGAACTCATTATTGACTTTCGGCGGGATATTACTCATTCTTTTATAGGATCACCATCAAAAGCAATCTGTCTGAATGTATCACTATCTGGTCTGGTAGCTGTACCATTCAAGATCAGAGACGGTTACAGAGAGTGGTGAACTGAGCCCGGACACTCACAAAGGCCAACCTCCCATCTATAGAATCCATCTACCAGGCCCACTGTCAAGGAAAGGCCAGCAGCATTCTCAAAGATCCATCCCAACCTGGCAATGTTTTTCTACAATCTCTGCCATCGGGGAGAAGGTACAGAAGCCTGAACAAATGCACCAGCCAGTTTTGGAACAGTTTCTGTCCTACTGTTGTTAGAATACGGAATGGACTCACAAACTCTTGACATTCACCTGTATCTGTATTTTTGTTTTTGCTGCTGTTTACCTATTATTTACTTATCTATGCTACTTAACTCTGTGATCTGCCTGTATTGCTCGCAAGACAAAGCTTTTTACTGTGCCTCGGTACACGTGACAATAACTTCAATTCAATTCAATTCAATTACTCTCTTTTAAAGAGACACATTCATAGCATTTCCCTCAAATGAGTCCGGACTGTTTTGTTCACCAGAAGAATTATGAATGGAACTGAACCGTGCAATCATGGGTGAACATCCCTACTCCTGACATTAAGATGGAGGGAAGGTTATTGTGGAAGGAGGTGAAAATGGCTGAGTCAAGGACACTTCCCCAACTCCCCCCTCGATCCCAAACCTCCAACATCTGCTCCCATTTAACAGTTCTTAGGAGTTAAAATTCAGCTGGATTTGTTGGATACAGTAGAGTTTATATCCCAAGGAGATTGGGAGGCCAGCAGGACTTGAAATGCAAACATTGAGGTTCAAGATGGTTTACATATTCACTAATGGCACCCAATTACTATCATTTTAAACTCACAAATATTGGAATACAAATATTCTTATACCAAGATGGTAAGAACAGAAATATTTGAACTTATACAGCATGACTCACCGTGTCCCAAAATGTTTATAGTGAATGAATTACTTTGGAAATGTAGTCACGTAAGTGCTGAGAAATGCAGCATCCAATTTCTGCACAAAAAGATCCCACCAGGAGCAATAACTTAAATGGACAATTATGATGTTGGTTAAGAGGTAAACATTGACTGAGACACTGGGTGTACTCCCCATTCTTGTTTGAAAAGTGGTTCTGCATCTTTTACTGCCAGCAGACAGAGATCAGTTCAATGTCTCAAGTCACAAATGGCACCTCAGACAGTTTTGCACCCTTTCAGTGCTGCAGTGAAGTGTCAGCCTCAATGATGAGCTCAAATCCCTGGAGTGGGGAATATTGAAGCTAAAATCTGATGACTCAGCAGCATCTAGTGCTCAGATACTACAGCTACATTGTACCCTTTGACACATCAAAAGTGGATATGAGAAGCAAAGAAATTTACAAGATTAAGTACCATTACATGTTGTGAAACAAAAAATTATGATAATGTAAATGCTATTACACAGATGGCATATAGATAAAATCTATACAATATTGATAGGTCACAAAGATTTAAAGGTACACAGGCACAGCAATTGCACTGGCAATGGAAACAGCTCTGTAATGAAGCTCAAGTCCTGAACCTGTCCCCACAGGTCACAACAGTCATTCATTGTTATTTCTATGGGGAACTCAATTAATCTGGAGATGGGACTACTTCGAATTAAGGATGGCAGCAGGTTTGCGATTCTGGGAGGTCAGTTAGAGGCATTGGAGCGGCAGCTTGCAACTGAGTAAGACACAGACAACACTTCAAGAGGAGGGTCTCTTACAACTTACAAAAAAAACCTGCCTTACAGTTAGAATTAAGTTAATTGTTATGCAGGTCTCTACTGTAGGGTGGAAAGGGGTGGGAACAAGATGTAAAATGTAAATGATTTTATCCACAGTTGCAGATAAATGAATAACATGTAAATATTCACATTTGTAAAATTTCAATAAAAATGTCAACAAAGCACTATAGATAAGTGTAAGATGTAAACTGTGAATGAATTACACTATAGTATAAGGAGAATACATGGATCACTTCCTACTTCATTGTGAATAATATATGAAGCAGAATGAATTATTTTACAGATGGGAATTAATTGAATGATTTCCTTCATTGGTTGGATTAAAAATTGAATGGATTCTTCTACAGAAGGGAAGAGAATATTGCAAAAAATGTGAAGTTGTTTTGCAGAGATGGGCTGAAAATATGTTGCTGGAAAAGCGCAGCAGGTCAGGCAGCATCCAAGGAACAGGAGATTCGACGTTTCGGGCATAAGCCCTTCTTCCTGAAGAAGGGCTTATGTCCGAAACGTTGAATCTCCTGTTCCTTGGATGCTGCCTGAACTGCTGCGCTTTTCCAGCAACACATTTTCAGCTTTAAAATGTGTTACCAATGATCACAGATTACTTGTATATTAAACAAATGAAACCATTTTCTATTGATAATATTAGTCATGTTATCAATTTTTTTCTCAACATGATGTCCATAGTGCCTTTACTCCAGATGAAGCCAGCTACATTGGCAAAGCCTACTGCGTGGGTTATAGCTCTGACATCATCTTGAGGAAACAAGGTGAAATGGTGTGATGTAGCACAAATTACATTAGTCATGGCTTTAATATATGTGGGCTGAGGATTGGGAGATCTCACATAGATTCCCAGAGGACAATTGAAAGTAGCCAGTTGCATAAAACTTTAGGATGATGACCTCTGGGACAGGATGGCCACTCACTTCTTCAGGTTGTAGGTCACAAACCAGCAAATTCTAACAAGGTGGGCCAGAGCATTTTCGTTCACAATGGCACTGTGCCTTGCTGCACTGGAGGAGATGACAGGGGAGCCAATACTCAAGTCCCCTCTACAGCTTCGGGACCTTTTGCTGTGAATTGTTCACATGGAGGCTGTTCATCAGCCACTGGAGGTTACTGCTGTTCCTGAGCTTGCTATTGCATTTGTATCTCCTCAATGTTTCTGCTCCTTCACTACACACAGTCACAGTGATAGTGATTGTTTGAACCGGTGTGGGGAATCCAAGAAACGAGACTGCTCCTTGGTAATGTTAGCATTTGTATCACACATAAATAGCAGCTTGCATTATCCTCAACAGTGAGATATGGAGGACTCCAACAGGGAAGGACCTGGATGCCTGTCATGGGCCTTTGACTTTGTGGATATTATTCTGATGCACACATCATGTGACACATCATGCAAATGCAGTAAGAGATTGTAAGTGCAAACATGATTAATGAGACCTTGTCCCACCTCCATTCTATCATTCCGATATCTTTAACCTGTACTGTGTAAGTGGCTGAATGATGCAATGGACCCTTGAAGGCCTCAAATTGCTCCAAAGTAGAGAATGAACAATTACTCCATTAGTCCAGGTTGGTGACAGCAACTTTTCGTCTCCATTGCTCATTTGTCATTCAATCTTATTGTAACAATTATATTATTTTCTACTAGTTTACAGATGTATGTAATCATGCCCACACATTTTCATGGAAACTAGAGCTGTAAACTAATCAATGAAATTTCAAGTGCAAATGTCCCTGAAATCCCAAGTGGGGTGAAAGTAGAACTATCCCACATGAACTGTAAAAGAAATTGCCATTTTCAGTCAGGATGTAACTAAATTAAAACCATTCAACAAGGACAAGCAGTTCATGAACTGGCAGAGAATTTGTTTATGTGGCAAAATAACTTATGGAATAAAAGATTCCAGAAATCTGTGAGGGTAAAATATAATGTTGGAAACAATAGAACGCAAACAATTTTGGAGAATGTCAAAAGATTGTTCTGAGGAAAAAGTTAACAGGCAGTAGTACAAAACAAATCACACGAGAAATTTGAAATGTGATCTATCAAAGTTAAAGGCAGGAATGGAATGGGAATGTTGCATGGATAGAAAGTGCCATAGCATACACCAAGATTTACTAAGTTTTGAATTGGGAGAAACTAAGAACTCGCTCTAAATAAAAAGTCAAACAAAACATTTTATTTTGAGAGTTTTTTGCAAATCAAATGCAAGAATGATAAGTTATCCAACTATTAAAATACAAATAATTGCTCATGGCTTTCAAACAATGCAAGCAAAGTGAATGTTACTTCTGAGCAATATTACACCTTAGTCTTCAATTAGTCTTCAAAGAAAATAAGGAAAAAGTAACAGGCATTCAGGTGCAGACATACCAGTGAAAGTACTTGCCACAATCACATATATAGACACTGATTTCACATACTCATGTATTGTTGTGTCAAAAGGAGCCTACCCATGTATGATCTGAATGGCCTGCGAGAAAGTTGTTTCTATTAAAAAAGTACACATAGTGATGGCTCAAAGTGATATGGGCCTTGAACCACAAATAGGAATACAAGGATTATTTTGAGGATTAAGTGGTTTGTTAGAATTGATAAACAAAGTTTCCTAGTGATATGTCTTACAGGATATGATAAATGATATTATACATGATAAATATAAAAGAAGATTAAAGATAGAACTCTATAGGACAATAAAGAAAATAAATTAAACAGTGATTTAAATTGCAAATACTTTTGTTTGATAAATGGAAAAGGCATTTTTGTTCGTTTTTTTGGAGAAAATGTTTTGACTTACTTAATAGAACTCAAGCATTATTTTTGTGTCAATCTTCATTCAAAATTTTTTCTTCATTCTCCATTCTTTTTCTTTGTACATTAAACATTACCAGACAGACATTTGATATCTTTACATAACTCAGCTGTAGCACTTTGGAGTTTAAATCAGAGGATGTGGATCCAAGTTACCCTTCAGGGATTTAGGCTTACATTTCAGTCTGTTAATGAA
>NC_083411.1:58855150-59063238 GCF_020745735.1 Hemiscyllium ocellatum
AAACACAGATTACTTTTCAGATACAGTCACTGTTCCGAATGTAGGAGTGGGATGAGTTCAATTAATCATTAATTTAAATGCAACAATTTCTTAATAACGTTCAGGCAAACATGTCCCACAGAAAAATGGGGCGCATTCAAGAATGAAATATGGAGAGTACAGGGCCACGCGTGTTCCAATAAAAGACGGGTGGACCATTAAATCTGTGAGCACTGATAATCTAAGGATACACAGCAATGGATTTAGAGAATAAAGAGATACTTATGGCAGATATCCAGGACTAAAACAGCTGAAATCCTAGAGGAGTGCTGAATGTTCAAGAGGGAACTTAAAATGGAGAATAGGAGACCAGAATTGGTGACAAGAAGGGATACTAACAATTAAAATAGAAGAAATCCTAAACTGGTTTACACTTAGAGTAAAAGTGTTGTGCCATTGGACCACAGAGTAAGGCAGGGAGTCAGAGGATGTAGGTAGGATTCCAAAAGAATATTTTCGACAGTACTCACTGTGAAATGGACAATATGCATACAGAAATCAGGAGAAGGTCTGTGATACAATTAAATAAATTATCATTGACAGAGAGAGCTCTGAGTGGTCTGGCTTAGAATTCGATAAATGTCCATGGCTGGATGAAGTATATTCCAGGTTGGTGAGTGAGGCAAGGGGCGAAATCAGGACGTTGCAATAATTTTCTATACCTGTCTGGCCCAGGAGAAGAGTCAGAGGACTTGAGGACAGCCAATGTAGTACTGTTATTCAAAAGGAGCAAAGGATAAACCAGGAGCTAGAAGCCAGTCAGTCTAACCTCGTGCTGGAGAAATTGCTTGAATGATTCAGAGGAACAGAATTATTTTGTAATTGGAGAGGCAGGAATTATGACTCGAAGAGCCTGCCTTCCACTGATCTGCAGTGGCCTAGTCACTGCTGCCTTTGGAAATTACTCCGGTGTCAGCAGATTAGTGTCACTGGCATTCTGGGAAAACAGGCAAGATGGGCTGGCAGACAGGCAGAAATCCCACCTTTCCTTGGTAAATGTCCTTAGTACCTCCTCCCTTTCCTTCACTTCACTTTCTGGGCTTGATCAGATTGGCCTGGCCTGGCTGGAAATATGCAGAGACCTCCCTAGCTCAGGGCCGAGTTAAATTGCAGTCAGGTCTCTTGATGTTGGGATCATGGACGTGCCAGTGCGGCTACGTACTAAAGCCATCTGCTGTCTGATTGACAGTGAGCAAAGGTAAGAGTCACCCGCAAGTAACTTCATTGCAAAACATTAGCAAACTGAGGATAGGAATAATTGCTGAACAAATGTTACTGCAGCACAGGTCACAGCAGCAAGGATTTGACCAGACAACACCCGTATCAGAAAATGTACTAAGTCCTTGTTCAAGCAAGCAGTTAGCATCAATAGCCTTTACCTTCACATCCACCAGGTAGATGTTCACCACGCTGATCTTCTCATACTCAAAGGTCAATTCCAACTTCTGGATGCTGTTGAAGTCTGTTAACTGGTTTATAATATTGAGTTTGCTGTTAACAACTTCGCTGATACCATATTTGGCTCCGACCAACAATGTGATAAATGATTCGCTGTCCTGCAGTTGAAGAAGTTGCATTTCATTAGAAACTTATTAAAGATGACAAAAAAGACTAGTTTAAAAAAATGAGCCAGTTTCTGTTTCTCCCTACGTACCAGAAGGGTTGCGTTAAAGGTTTTCCCTCCATATGCTCGAAGATCACTCAGTATGTTCAGGTAATTCAGCCGGACTTGTGCCGTGGATATCAGTTGCTTCAAACAGAATGAGTGTATTTTAATATACTGGCATGAAAAGTTATTTTAATGAAAAGATGTCCCCAACAGCGTTGCACATGTGGCAACATTGATCAAAAATGGTCAAAGACTTTCAATGGAAAATAATGGGAATCCCGCCTGGAATTTTCCAACTAGTGATTCAGTACAATGACAGAAAACACCTATCAGCAAATCAGGTTATGCATTGGCAGCAGGTGTGGCCCTGTGGTTACCTCCTCTTTAAACTCAATCTTGCATGTTTATAAAGACCCTACAATAACTCTCTCCTTCAATGCATATACCATGATTTTCAGCATTTCCTTCCCAGACATAATTATAGTTCTAAATTTTCAGATGTCTATTTAATTTGCCATCTTCACATTTTGATTCCATGACTTCATTATTTAACAAATTAATCCAGTTGAGTTTATTACCATAAAACAACAAGGCACACTTCCTCTGGTTTGAAAGAAATTAATGGAAAATCCATGTGATGAATACATTTTATCTTTTATCTTTGCTGCATGGATTTAAATAACTGCTTTACAAAAAAAAAGAGTTTTAATATCAAATAATCGATGTATATTCATGAAGCTCAATTTATCAAAGATATTCTTTATATTGTGAACAATTGGTTTTCCTCCCTAAAATGTAATGTCCTGAACGTCTGCAGTTAACGCTGGGGATCACAAAGTGGCTGATAGATAATGATGAGCAATTTCAGGGGCTGATCAACTTTAATCTTTCATACACAAAAATATTGAAATGCTTAACTGGGCTTACAATATGAGAAGCTTTAATTAAAACTTATGACCTAATTATAAAATATGCAGCTTTGAAACTGCATTTCCCAAAAAAGCAATTTTGTTTAAAGCACTCTTTACAAACAAGCTTCAACTTAATAGTGCTGGTTACAGTGGAATTTCCTACATCACTTCACAGCTGAGTAGGAGGATGTCTAAAGAGAGGCAGAAGCAGTGGAGGAAAATACACAACTGAAGTCTCTTATTGAGGAATACAGCAGCAGAAAAGGCAAACACATGATGAGGTTAAAAGGATATGGACTTGTAGGTCAAGGAGGAAAAGTTTCCTAGAGATGTATGAGACCATAGAGGGATTGTAAAAGTGTTATTAAAATGCAGTATATGGATAAAAAAATCGAAGGGTGCTTCAAGATAAAGGATAATTCTGCACTGGTGCTAAGATTAACTTGAAGCACTTAGGATGAGAGGCACTTTACAGGCACGCATTAATGATTGGCTGACTGATAGAGGAGGTGATAGTCTAGTGCTGTTATTGCTGTTTTGTTAATCCAGAGACCCAGATAATGCCCTGTGAACTGTTTGAATCCTGCCATGGAAAATGGTGAAATTTTAATTCAATAAATATCTGGAATTAAAGAGTCTAGTGATGATCATAAATCTATTGCCAATTGTTGGGAAAACTTCATTAATGTTCTTCAGGGACAAAGTTGCCATCCTTTGATTGAGATGTGAGATATTCCACAAAGAGAATTAAACAAGATTCCATGGTAAGTACAGTAGTGGCCAATATTTACCACTCAGCCAACATTTTATCAAGGTACCTTGGTTAGTTATCGTGTTGCTGTTTGTGGGAGCCTGTCTTGTGGAAATTGTTTGCTAGGATTCCTGTCCTATAACAATGACAACGTTTCAAAACAGGGTCACTTGGTCTGAAGTATTTGTGACTTCTTTTGTGAAAAAGAATATTGTTAGGTACACGTCTTTCATTCCTTTAAATAGGCCTCAATGACCTTGGGTTAAGGGATAAAAGTTCAGATTTTGCCCTTCAGATGATGGCCATTTACTCAGGCTGGATTTAAGGTGGAGACAAATGGAGAAAATAGCGAGTTTAAAAAGAATTGTGATCCTTGGACACAATGAAGCTTAATTTCAATACAGCGCAGAACAGGCCCTTCGGCCCTTGATGAAGCTTGATTACAAGAGGGGCAGACCAGTATGTGTCATCTGCCGGTTTTATGGGTTTTTTTCTCTGGGTATGACAGGGCTTCATTGTGATGCCCTCTACAGTTGAATACAGCAACCATTCACGACCAGGTTCCCATGTGAGGAAAGGCCACTTGGACAAATCACCAAGGAATGAATAATGGCAGCAAAACCAAACACTCAGAATGAGCTAACAGCATCAGGAGATGGAAACATATAAAGCAGCAAAAGTTTGTTTTCTCCTCCTTTAATACTTCACGAATACAGATTTGATCTGGAATGTCACTCAGACACATATTTAAGAGGCTTTAATAAGTAACAAATAAATATTTCACTGATTCTTAGAAGGCAAAGAACATTCACACTTTACACCGCCCTGCTTTAGCAACAGTATTAAAGTGTAAAGGGAAATATTTTCCCTTCAATATAAAACTAGAAACTTTTGTACTTGGGATAATAACTTCTTCACATGTTCCTACATGTTTCAATGAAGTCACCTCTGACTCATCTAAACTCCTATACAGGTCCAGTTTAGTAAAGCCCCGCACCAATCACAATGCATTAATATCCTTCCATACATATGGTGATCAGTATTGTACACAGTGCAGTAAAAAGATTCCATAATCGTAATGTGTAAATAA
Source organism: Hemiscyllium ocellatum (assembly GCF_020745735.1). Taxonomy (NCBI): domain Eukaryota; kingdom Metazoa; phylum Chordata; class Chondrichthyes; order Orectolobiformes; family Hemiscylliidae; genus Hemiscyllium; species Hemiscyllium ocellatum. The sequence goes on from NC_083411.1 coordinate 58,859,551, forward strand.
ATGATAATTATTTTGCTTGTTCTCTTAATTGAGAGCTATCGATTCTCTTGGACACAAGAAGAACACAAGTCTTTGAAATACTCCTGTGCTCTTGGATCAGTGGTTAGCACTGCTGCCTCACAGTGCCAGGGACCTGGAATCAATTCCAGCCTCGGGGCACTGTCCGTCTGGTGTTTGCATGTTCCCCCGTGTCTGCACGAGTTTCCTCCAGTTGACTCCCACAATCTAAAGATGTGCAGGTTAGGTACATTGGCCACGCTAAATTGACTATATTATTCAGGGATGTGTAGGTTAGGTGCATTAATCAGGTGTACACATAGAGTCGTGGATAGGGGAATGGGTCAGGATGGGTTACACTTCGGAGGGACAGTGTGGACTTGTTGGGCCAAATGGCCTGTTTCCACACTGGAGGGATTCTATTCTATGAAATCTCCGGAGAGCAGGAAGGGACCTTGGTTTAATGACTCATTCAACAGATGGCACCTTAAGCACTTCAGCATGCCCTCATTACTGCACTGCAACATCAACCAAGTTACTTGTTCTCAAGTCTCCAGAATTGGACCTGATCCACAATGTTTTGACCAAACGGCAAGTGCGCTACACATTGAGTCATGGCTTATGCAACAGCACACCTTTATAAAACAGCAAAACGACCAAGAAAGCTGTAAATCTGAAATAGATACCTGAAAAAGTTGGAAATATTCAGCAAGTCGGGCAGCATGATTGGAGGGAGGAAAACAGTTAACATGGGGAATGCTTTGTCAGAACTGAGAGCACTTTGGGATGTAACAGTATTTAAACAAGGCATAAAAAACTCAAGGGTACGTGCAGAAAGAGCATCTGTGATTGCGTTGAAAGCAGTAAAGATTGATATTTTTAAAAAACTCACTTTTACCTTTGGATAGCCAGTTATAAAGAATTACCTTTTGTCCTGGTGCAATCAAGCTATGATTGTTCTTAAGGTGATAGTTAATGGCCTTTCTGATATCTTTCTCTTTCATGTTGTCAAGTACAGTTGATGAGACAAAATTCTCAATTCCCCAATCCCTGAAAATAATAAGGTTGCATTTAAAACTATTTCACCCCAATCATAGAATTGTACAGTACAGAAAAAGGCTATTTCACCCATTGTGTCTGTACTGACTCCCAGAAGAGCTATGATATTTGTGACATTGGAAACTATCCCTGCAAACCACTTACCATTCTGACTTGGAAATCTATTGCCATTTCTTCAATGTCACTGGGTCAAAATCCTGCAATTCCAACTCTAAGGGCATTGTGGGTCAATCCACAGTACGTGGACTGCAGCAGTTCAAGATGGCAGCTCACCACCACCTTCTCAAGGGCAACAAGGGATGAGCAAGAAAAGCTGGGCCAGCCAGCATCACCCATGATTTATGAGTGATTTTGTTTTAAAATCCCATGTTCAATTAATTAATAGTTGCAGCTTATGCACAATGATGGCGGAGTTGGAACAAAGAACCCTACCTCATAGAGCCATCTGGTGATCTGAAGCTGCAACTACATTGTGACAGTTGCCATAGTGATTTCCAATACAGGGAGTGTCTGGTTTGCATATGGGTTCCATTCTGGAGTTTGTTCACAAGTTGGTTTGTACACATGGCAGCACACAATACAGGACAATGGAAAGCAGCTATTCATAAGTACAGGAAATGTTTGGATATCTGGTCGTTAAAGTTATGAACATGTAATGGAACACATTCATAAGTACAGTCAGTTCTGCTATAACGCTATTGTTCTGTTCTCGTGCAAACCTGTGTTATAAGAAAATCACATAATAGCAGCACTATTTAAACTAATGGGGCCATGGTCGTGTTATACACAAAAGTTCACACTATAGAAACAGTGTCCCCAATTCGTTAATTATGTTATAGCGAATTCACATTAACAAAATGCACGCTTTAGCAGAATGATCTGTATGAGCATTCTTAAGTTGGACGTTTGTAAATCAGGGATCCCTGTATATGATTCAGAACCTTGGGACGACCCAAAGTGCTTTATTGCTAATAAAGTACTTTTAAAATATGGTCACGGTCATGATAAAAGAAACATTGCAGTTAATTTGTACACAGCAATGTGAACTGAAAACCTGATTTTGATGAGCAATAAATATTGGCTAGAAATATTCAATGCATGTTGGATTTTTAAAAATAATTCTTGTTTTCTCAGGAAGAATATACCAAGTACTGCACTTCTGCTTCCTAGTTGTGAAACCTGAAAGGCTTCAGAAAAGATTTACAAGGATGTTGCCAGGGTTGGAGGGTATGAGTTATAGGGAGAGGTTGAATAGGCTGGGGCTGATTTCCCTGGAGCGTCGGAGGCTGAGGGGTGACCTTATAGAGGTTTAGAAAATCATGAGGGGCACGGATTGGGTAAATGGACAAAGTGATTTCTCTGGGTGCGGGAGTCCAGAACCAAAGGGTGAGAGGGGAAATATTTGAAAGGGACCTGAGGGGAATCTTTTTCACACAAAGGGTGGTGCGTGTAGGGAATGAGCTGCCAGAGGAAGTGGTGGAGGCTGGTACAATTACAACATTTAAAAGGCGTCTGGAAGGGTATATCAAAAAGAAGAGTTTACAGTGATATGGGCCAAGTGCTGGCAAATGGGACTAGATTAAGTTAGGACATCGGGTCAGCATGGACGGGTTGGACCAAAGGTCCGTTTGCATGCTGTACATCTCTATGACTCTATCAGTGGACTGCTGTTACAGCTATTGAGGTCACATTGACAGGGTCTGGGAGTGAAAGGTGTCTGGGCCTGTTTTTGTGTCAGTAGAGATTGATGCTAAGTTGACTTCCTATCCCAATTTAAAATCGGGTCTGGATGAAATTTAAAGAATTACGAAGTGCCAAGGAGTTAGTCTTCAAGTAGAAGACTAAAAATAAGAATCTAAGATTAATTCCACTTAAAGGGGTAATTCTATGACATGTTAGTGAAGTAACTCATAACTGAGAAGTTCCTCTAGCCTGGAGTTTCACAAACACTGAGTGCTGTCAATGAGGAGTGTCCTTAATGAAGGGTCTAGTTGCTAAACTCATGCAAACAATGCCTCACTAACAGCAAGTTCCTCCAAACAAACGTCTCACTCGCTAGGAATCTTATTAACAAGGAAACTGACTAATAAAGAATCTCGTTAATAAGGAGTTTCAATAAAAGGAAGACTAGCTAATGAAGGATCACACTAATGGGAAGATTTGCCAATAAAGCAGCTCACTAAGAAAGTGTCTGACTGATGTGATGGCTTATGAAACAGGGGTCTTGCTATCAAGAAGTCCATATAGTGCTGTGCGAACATAGTGTGGTGTGAGGTGCAGCTGAAGCATTGCCCAGTTCAATCTGCCCAATGTATTGACTCACTCAATGTACTTCATGGAGACTTTCTCAGAATGGTTGGAGCTGAGGATGCATTCCTGAATTTGCAGTGCTGCGAGACGGATAGCAGTGCTGTATTTCATCTCCATCGCAAACCTCTCCAGCAGCACATCATTGCAACTCTGTAAAAGAGATTACTAAAGGCATCACACAGCAATCTAGAAAATATCCACACAAATTGCCACCACTTACAAATGCTTTCACAAAATTACAGAATAGAATAAAACTATGCAACAGAAAAGTGCCCCTTGGTCCATCAAGTATGCGCTTGTCAAAAACCCCTTTTCCAGCACTTGGTCCATAGCTTTGTCTGTCTTGGCTTCGAAGTGCATTGTGTTGCTGCTGGTTCTTTGAACGATCTGTCCAGTTAAACCAACACCCTAGTTCTTTCCTTGTAGCTCTACATATTTTCTTTGCAACTACGTATCCAAAACTAATCAAAGGCTCTGTGGTACAGTGGCAATGTCCCTACCTTTGAGCTAGGAGTTTTGGCTGTAAGTCCCATCTGCTCCAGAGGTGTGTAAAAACACCTCTGAGCTCTGAAGGAGGGTGATCATTTAGTGGTACAACTGGACTCTTAACCCAGAGACCCAGGTAATGTTCTGGGGACCTGGGTTTGAATCCCACCATGGTAGATGCTGGAAACTGGAATTCAATAAAAATCTGGAATTAAAGTCTAATGATAACAGTGAACCATTGTTGGTGAAAAACTCATCTAGGTCACAAACATTCCTTAGAGAAGGAGTCTGCCATCCTTACCGTCTGGCCTACATGTGACTCCAGACCCACAGCAATGTGGTTTGACTTTTAACTGCCATCTGGACAATTCGGAATGGGTAACAAATGTTAGCCTAGTCAGTGATGCCCTGATCCCATGAATTAATTTAAAAAACAGGTTGAGCAGAAATTATCTACAAACACTAAACAAATCTTACTGTCAAACCTACATCCACCATTCTTTTTCAGGCAGTGAATTTCAGTTTATAACACACTGAATATAAACTTTCACCTCCTTTCTCATAAATTATTTTTCTGCTGCATGGAATCCTGAAATTCCTGCAGGATCTTCCAGAACCGGAAGTCATTGAAATCTACAGGACCTCTGAGAGGGAACATTGCTCATCTGCCCACTGTTCTTTGACCTTAAACCAGTGCCTTCAGGTTAGGAACCAAAGTGAAAATAATGAAAACAGTTTCTTTTCATTTACTCAGTCAAAGCCGCTTGTATTTATAGACACCCGTATTAAATCTCCCCTTAATTTTCTCTGCTCTGCAGAGAACCACCTCACTTTCTCTAGCTGCTACAAAACTCAAATTGCCAATCCTCACATGTCAACTATAATTTTAACCATGAATACAGAACATCTCACAAATACCGAAATTGCTGGATGTATGAAAATGAAGTCCATCTAGTTCACCATCTGCAATCTTGCTATATTAATTGTACAATGATAATATTACTATTAACTAATCACGGTAATTCATCCCTAACTATTAATCTACAACAGATACAGACAGGTGTGCAAAACCACTGGAGGTGGGGATTTTGGCAGATCCAAAGTCACCCATTTCTCCTAGACCAGCCACACTTATCAAATGTCATGTTTATATGACTTATCCAAAATTGCTATTGTCTGAAAGTAATCTATTTAATTTTTGTGTGAATCGCCCAAGCTGATTTACTCCATTCCCTTAGAGGTATGTTCCCCAATGTCCTCATCGAAATATTTTTAAAATTCATTTAGGGGATGAGGGTATCGCTGACCATATCCCTCAATTACCCAGAGGGTGGTTTCAGAGTCAACCACATTGCTGTGGGTCTGGGTCACATGTATGTAGTTTCCTTCCCTGAAGGATTTTAGTGAACTGGATGAGTTTTTCCTAACAATCCACATTTGACCCTTAATTCCAGATAATTCAAATTCCACCATCTGCAGTGGCAGGATTTGTTCCGAGACTCCTAAAACATTAGCTGGGTCTCTGGATTAATAGTCCAGTGATATTAGCACGAGGTCATAATCTTCCCTAATGTACTTCAGCATATTAGTTTTGAATATATTCCACTTTAAGCGCAGAATATGTCCTCCGGCTTTATCGCTCTTGGGAAACAGAACCTTTTTTGGTGTGGTCAGTCATGATTGTTATAAGGGGCTTACCATGATCCTTCATGTCAAATAGATACCTGTGAGTAGAGGTATTCAAAAGTAACTGGATCATCTTGTAAAAGTACAAGTGGATCTCTTGGCAGGAAACAAACCCTGAAGAGACACCTATAATCACGGGGCTCTCGCTTCTGGACCACCTGTGACAAGGTAGAAAACATTTATATCAGGAAATACCTTCTTATTGTCACACTGTGGAAATAATCAACAAAAAAATTCTTTAAGCTTATGTTTTAACAAGAAGCATTTCGCACTGGGTGGTGTTGTGATACAGAGGAGGGGGACTTCTCTGGATAAATTTGTTGATATCAGCCCAGGCTTCCTTTTGTTAAATAGAGGCCCAATCCCCAAGTTCTTTAATTACTTGCAATGCAATGCTATTTTTAGCAGTCTCAATAAAACTTGTTATTTCCATGCTGAATCAATTTTTACATACATTTTGCAGTTGAACAGATGAAATATAAGCATTAGGAACTGGGGCAGGCCATTTGCTCCACCATTCAACAAAATTATAATTAACATGTACCTTAACTTCACCTTCCTGTACTATCTCCATATCCCTTTGTTCTTTTAGAACACAAAAATCTGCCACCCTTTACCTTGAATAGGCTCAATGTCAGACCATCCTCAGCTCTCCAAAATACAGTTTTCCAAAGATTCACAACTCAACTCTCCATCCCGGTTCTACTTGGGCAGCATCTCATTCTGAGAGTGTGAGTGACCCTATGTGCGAGATTCACCAGCCATATGGGAACTTACAAAGGTGGGGAGTGACAGCCGAGGGGAAGGCTCTCGATGTGGACACGCCACCCGAAGAAGGATGGACCACCACTCTCTTTCCTCCCATCTTTTAACCAGTCTGCTTAAGAAAAGAGCTGACCCATGCCAAGTATATCATGGCACTGCCAATGTAATATTTAGATCAAGTTAACAATTCCAAATACCTGTTAATTTCTTTTAAAAATACAGTTCAGTTGCTGATGTTGGCACTCACTCACGTACCTTCATTTTATCAGGAGCAGGTTGGAGTGGACAGGAAGGCAGCTACCTGTCATATTTTATGTTATATGGGACATTAAGAACAGTCCCATGGATTTCCATTCTATCTCCTCGCATTCTTCTGAACTTCAAGAAACACTGAATTCATTTACTCAACCTTCCAACATAAGACAACCACCTCATTCTAGGAACCAATCTGACTGGTCACAGCCCCTCTTCTGCTGTTACATCCTTCCTTTGGTAGGTGGACCCAAACTGTAAACAGTCGTTTAGGTGTGACCTCACCAATATCCTGGAATTGTTGTGAGAAGACTGCTTGACTCCTATATCCAATCCAATTTTTTATCCAAAGTGAACGTACAATTTGCCTTCCCAGAAAAGTGATTACCAGGAAATACCATAGGTAATGCAGAGAGACATCTTCTTCACTCCTATGTTGTGTAATATTGATCAGCATTTCTGAACCAGAATTTGATAAAGCCAAGAGATGCTGCTTTGTTCAAATTCCATTTACAAAGTCTCCAAAAACAGAACTTTTCTTTAGGCTGCAGCAAATGGAACAAACTATTCAAAATGCCAGATTTGGACAGCAGTCCAATGTTAGGTAACAAAGCCAACAGATATAGAGGCAAAAACAGAAGTTGCTGGAAAAGCTCAGCAGGTCTGGCAGCATTTGTGAAGAGAAATCAGAGTTATTGTGACCCGGTGGGTCCAGTGACCCTTCCTCAGAACTGATACAGAGGATGGTTAAGGGTTTCATTCTGTAGATGTACATGTGGGTAACTTTAGTTGTCTACTTAAAAGCTTGCAAACTCTCAAGGATATCACTCCCTCATGTAAACAGTTCAAAGAAACCCCAACGTACCTGCTCAATGAGTTCATCATCATGTAAGATATAGATCTTGTTGATAGTGTATCGTTCCTTCAAAACCAGAGCAAAATGCTCAATACAACGGATGGATAACTTTGACTTCAGGCTGAGGATGATATCCTTTCAAATTTCAGTAGAAAGGGAAAACAAAATTAATTTCTTATTGCCTTTCTGAATTTCCTGTTGAAGATATATGGTCGTTTTACCTATCCCCAGCTGCCTCACAGCGCCAGAGACCTGGGTTCAATTCCCGCCTCAGGCGACTGACTGTGTGGAGTTTGCACATTCTCCCCGTGTCTGTGGGTTTCCTCCGGGTGTTCCGGTTTCCTCCCACAGTCCAAAGATGTGCAGGTTAGGTGAATTGGCCATGCTGAATTGCCCGTAGTGTTTGGTGTAGGGGAATGGGTCTGGGTGGGTTGAGCTTCGGTGGGTCGGTGTGGACTTGTTGGGCCGAAGGGCCTGTTTCCACACTGTAAGTAATCTAATCTAAAATCCTCTCCTATTGGCTGATTCCTAGGACGAAGAGGTTGAGTCCTCAGGAACGGCTAAACAGATTCGGCCATTATTCACTCGAGTGTAGAAGAATGAGGGATGACCTGATTGAAACATATAGGATTCTCAGGGAACGTGAAAGGCTGGATGTTGAGAAGATGTTTCCACTTGTTGGGGAATCTCAAACTAGGGGACATAGTTACAGAATGACATGGAAAAAAATTTCTTTTCCCGGAGCAAGGTGAATATCTGAATTCTCGATCACAAGGAGTTGTGGAGTTGAGATCCCAGAAAGTATTTAAAGAAACTCTAGGTAGATATTTAAAATATTAAGACGTGAGCATGAAACAGGAGTTGAGGGCTGGAGCAGATCAGCCATGATCTTGCATAATGGCAGGATAGGAGTCAGGGAGCTAAATGGCCTACTTCTCCACTTGTTCCTTATGTTCTTACGATCTAAGAAGACTCCGAAGCAACATGATAATAAGCACTGCAGAAATATGAAGGAAAAAGTGTTAAATCATCCCTAACATCCTGCCTTACTCACTGCCCAAGTCTGCAGTCCCTGTTCCATCCACAGTCTACATCTGCTGCTCCATTGCTGTGGAACCCCCTGCTCTATCCAGTGTCCCAACCTCATCCTCCATCCACATTCATACCCCCTTCTCCACCCATTCTTCGAACCCCTTCTCCACCCACTCCCCAAACCCCCGTCCCCATCCACTCTCCCAAACACCCGTCCCCATCCACTCTCCCAAACCCCCGTCCCATCCACTCTCCCAAACCCCCGTCCCCATCCACTCACCCAAACTCCCGTCCCCATCCACTCTCCCAAACCCCGTCCCATCCACTCTCCCAAACTCCCGTCCCCATCCACTCTCCCAAACTCCCCGTCCCCATCCACTCTCCCAAACCCCCCTCCCCATCCACTCTCCCAAAGCCCCGTCCCCATCCACTCCCAAACCCCCGTCCCAATCCACTCTCCCAAACCCCCTTCTTCACCCACTCTCCCAGCCCCTCCCACTCTCCCACCCTCCACTCTCCCAGCCTCCTTTTCCACCCACTCTCACTCTCCCAAACCCCTTCTCCACCCACTCTCCCAGCCCCCTTCTCCACCTACTGTCCCAAACCCCTTGTCCACTCTCTCTCCCAAACCCATTCATCACCCACCCTCCCGACCCCCTTCTTCACCCACCCTCCCAACCCCCTTCTTCACCCACCCGCTGTCCAAACCCCCTCCTCCATCCACTCACTACATCTCTTGCTCTATAAATTGTCCAAACCTATGCACCATCCACAATCCTGGTGCCTAATATATCGACTCAGAGGGCATGACGTTCCTCTTTTTTCTCACACTGGCTTTCGGTGGTGAGTAATGTACCCCTGCCCTTGGCTGAGAAGACAGTCAGAGCTGACTTGGTAAGCCTGGGCGAGTTTCCTGGCCCTTCATTGGGCTCAATGCTAGTATCCTGGGTTGTCAGAAACTGCCTGCCAATCAGAGGCTAGCAGCCTTTGAGTCCTGAAGTCAGGCAAGGCCTACTCATCATCAGATCCAGCTGCAATAACACAAGTCTTCTTTATCTTCTTGTCACAGTGTGGGAAGGCAATGGGGGATGGTCAGGGAGTTTAGAGGTAGATGCCATTTGGGGTAACTGGAGACCCCCCCTCCCAATCCGGCAGCGAGGTCACCCTGGTTTTCCAGGGAAACCAACACCAGCAGGAATGTAAAGAGAGAGACATCGAAGGTGGTCATTTGACACTCATCAGTGGCCAATAATTGATTACTTAAGACCTTAGCAGATTGAATAGGTTACCCATGGACTTTCTTGACTAGAACTAATTGATGACCAGACATAAAGGTCGAGGGGGTTACCATATCTCCCAGTACCTCTGCCATTGGCAGGAACAGAGCCCATTGTAATTAGCAGTCGTTCTTGCTTCCCTTTCCAACATCTATTGTCTGTCCTGTTCTGTCAATGTCTAAAAGCTTTTGAAAGCTTTTTTAATTGCTGGATACATTGACTTGCAAAAATGGAAAAGCATTTTCGGAGTTGACTTATTTCAGTTATCATCCATGAATCTTGACAATCCTCACTGCAGAATTTGGCCTTTAGTGGATAAATGCTTTCATCCATTACGCAGTGAATACAAGACTTTGGATATTACCTTGAAAGTCAGATTAAAAATCAAGTGTTGACCGACAAGCCTACATCAATAATTTTTGTTCTGTGTTTTGTTTGCTATTCTGCAGATTCGGTTGCTTTTGTATACTGTTCATGTGCATTAAAGAAATCGACAGCATTAGGACAACACATTTTTATCACCAAAAGATGTTCCAAAGTGCTTTAATGCTAAAGAGCTACTTCTGAAACGTGGTCAGTATTGTACCTCAAAGTTTGCTCATTTCACAGATTACCAGATGGCTACAGTATAATCAATCTTGCTCTTTCAGCTCATAACCAAATTAAATTCTTAAAGAAATTATTGAACTATGATTCCATTCCAACCTCCAATGTCTCCAGACTGTCAGACTTTGGATTCACATTCAGTACTGATGAGAGAAGATTTCTTCAAACTGAATACCAGAAAGACTAAAGCTATTATCTTCAAGTCCTGCTGTGTTCTCTAGTTACCAATTCCACCTCGCTCTCAACTAGCTGAGGCTGAACCAGACTTTGCAACCTGGGAACCACATTTGACCAGAGATCCTACCACAAATCCACATCATCACTAAGACTGCCTATATCCCACCTCAATACTATTGCCTGACTCCATCCTCGACTCATCTATTGCTGAAACACTCTACTGCAACTTAATTATATTGAGGTCCGAATTCCTGCCCGGTGTCCCATCCCCCACCCTTCATAGATGATAGCTTAGCCAAAAATCTGTTGCCTACATTTAACTTACAGGTTCCTGTTCACCTGAACTCTGTCTCTTTGGTGTACATTGACTTGACCATTATCCTTCATTTCAAAACCCTCCATTTTCTTGACCATCCTTATTTCTGTGTGTCCTCCACTACTACCATCCTCCAAGACATCTACATTCTTCAAATTCTGGCCTCATTCAACTCCTTGACTTTAAACATTCCATCGCTGATAGCCAAGTTCAGCATTTCCCTGCCTTTCCATTCCTTTCACCTCCTTTAAGACACATCGCTTTCACTAAGAGTTTTATCATTTATCCTAGTATCTCTTTATATGATTTGTGTCAATTTTGGTTTCATAAATGTCCTGTGAAACACCTGAGTAAATACACTCTCTAAATGCAGATTGTTGTCATTGATGTTGTTAATAAAAATCATGTTAATATAAGGGGCAGATCAGAATACTGAGACTCTGAAATAAAAAATAGAAAAAGCTGGAAATAATAAACTGGTCAGACTGTATCTATGGAGAGAGAAACAAAATTAAAGTTTCAGCATTAATGAAGAGCATATTTCAGAATTAGTGAGAGTTGGAGATGTAACAGGTTCAAAATGAATATTGCAGACAGAGAGCAGTGAGTGGTGAAAGAGAAAAAGGAAAGGTCTGTGATGGAAGGCAGGAGAGATTAAATGACAAGGTTTCACTGGGCAAAACAGGATGTTAATGAAACAAAAATTGGTGATGTAGTAATAGTGAAGAAGGTTATCTCAGAATACAATAGGATCTTGATCAGATGGGTCAATGGGCCGAGGAATGGCAGATGGAGTTTAATTTAGATAAATGTGAGGTGCTGCATTTTGATAGGGCAAATCAGGGCAGGACTTATACACTTAATGGTAAGGTCCTGGGGAGTGCTACTGAACAAAGATACTTAGGAGTGCAAGTGCATAGTTCCTTGAAAGTGGAGTTGCAGGTAGACAGGGTGGTGAAGAAGGCAGTTGGCATGTTTGTCAGTGCATTGGTCAGTGCATTGAATATAGGAATTGAGAGGTCATGTTGCAACTGTACAGGAAACTGGTGAAGCAACTTATAAAATACTACATTCAATTCTGGTCACCTTGCTGTAAGAAATACATTCTTAAGCTTGAAAGGGTTCAGAAAATGTTAAAAAGGATGTTGCCAGAGTTGGAGGGTTTGAGCTATATGGAGAGGCTGAACAGGCTGGGGCTGTTTTCCCTGGAGTGTCGGAGGCTGAGGGGTGACCTTATAGAGATTTATAGAAATCAGGAGGGGCATGGATAGGATGACTGGTCAAGGTCATTTTCCCAGGATAGGGGAATCCAAAATTAGAGGGCATAGGTTTAAAGTGAAGGGGAAAAGATTTGACAGAGACCTGACAGGCAACTTTTTCACACAGAGGCTGGTGCATGTATGGAATGAGCTGCCAGAGGACGTGTTGCAGGCTGGTACAATTGCAACATTTAAAAGGCATGTGAATGGGTAGATGAATAGGAAGAGATTAGAGGGGTATGGGCCAAATGTTGGCAAATGGGACTAGATCAGATTGGGATATCTGGTCAGCATGGTTGAGTTGGACTGAAGGGTCTCTTTCTGTGCTGCATGACTCCATGACTGTATGACAAGACAATCTAACTCATTTCAGTCAATCAGCCTGTACCTTGAATTTGGAACCAGTCATTTATTGGATGTTTATGTCTCACCAGTGCTCCCAGAGGAGACCTCTGTTTAAAGGTAAGGTGCTGAATCTAACATTTATCAGAATGATAAATCCAATTCAATCTCACTATTATTTATATTAATGAATACTAGATTGCCCAGAGCAGCTTCCATGGTTAGATAACAAACCTGAGTCTTTACTACACATCATATTGAGGGAAATCACTGAGTGGCTGCAGCTTGTAAAAACATTATGGCACTTGAATGGAAATGTTGATTTACAACATTTAGTGTTCATAAAGCATAAACAAAAATTGTGACAATGGAAAGTAACATTTGTAGACAGGAATGAATGGTCTAGAATTGGTTTTTAAAACAGAGTTAGATTTTAGGTTTTATTGTCACGTGTACTCAAGTATAAAAGTACAGGAGTATGGTGACAAGTCACGATGCCGCCACACACGGCACCACGTTAAGTACAAAGTTAGGTGCAGCATGGTGACTCAGTGGTTAGCACTGCTGCCTCACAGCGCCAGGGACTGGGTTCGATTCCAGCCTCAGGCAACTGTCTGTGTGGGGTTTGCATCTTCTCCCTGTGTTGACGTGGATTTCCTCCGGGTGCTCTGGTTTCCTCCCACAATCCAAAGATGTGCAGGTTAGGTAAATTGTCCATGCTAAATTGCCCACAGTGTTCAGGGATGTGTAGATTAGTCAGGGGAAATGTAAAGTAATAGTGTAGGGGAATAGGTCCGGATGGGATACTCCTCGGAGGGTCAGTGTGGACTTGTTGGGTCAAAGGGCCTGTTTCCACACTGTAGGGATTCTATAAAAGTTCTACCTAGTTACAAACTTTAAGTACAAAAGTAGTGAAATAAAGAAAAAAAGCACCATCATCTCTCTCCTATATCTTTGTCACTAATGCTACTTTAATCCATTGACAACTGAATTAAAAGTTTTCACTCATTCACTGCCCTGTCCACCAAGCCTATCCCCAACACCTCCTCCCTCCCTCCTACCCCACCCCCAGTAGATGGTTAAAATTAATAGTACATTCAAAGCTGAGCAAAATCAACAAACGGGAAAATTCACAGCAAGGAACAAAGAACACCTATAGCCGTCATTACCTTCACTGTTGTATTTTTCTCAAATCGAAAGGCTTTGGTCTGTCCATTTTCCAAATACACCTTGAGAATACCGGGCATTAAGAGTAGCGAGTTACCCTGTGGGAAAGATAAAACGCAAAATTCTAGAATTATTTATGAAAACAGATAAGCAAAATAACATAATAGACTCCTCATTATCTTTGTTACAAATACTAAAATGAGGGACAGCAGAGAGAGATTGTGTGTACGCATATATAAAATATATAGGTGTGGATGTATTTGTGCGTATGCATGTGTGTGTGCATGTATATATATGTTTCTGTGTATCTTTGTGTGTGTGTATGCATTTGTGTGTGTTTGCCTGTGTGTTTGTGTCTGTGTTTGTGTGTGTCTGCGTATGTGTGCCTGTGTGGGTGTTGGTATCTGTGCTTGTGTGTGTGTGTCTGTATCTGTGTATGTGTCTGTGTTTGTGTGTGTGTGTGTGTTTGTGTGTCTGTGTGTGTGTGTGTGTGTCTGTGTGTGTGTGTGTGTGTGTGTCTGTGTACCTGTTTTTGTGTTTGTGCTTAGTGATATGTACAGTTTGCCTCCAATATCCCTCCTGAAGTTTTAGATCCAATCTCTCCAGGTATTCATGAACTTCTTGCTGTCATTTTGTTCCAAAGTTCACTCACACACACACATCCACAGAAAAGCTCAGCCAATCCTTTGGGATTAAACAACCAAAAAAAACCCTATCACAGCCATAGGAGTTTTCTATGTTTTGTCCGGAGACCAAGCCAAACAAAACAACTGGTTTGGAGGGACTACACTGAAGATCAGGAATCCAGGGTGGGATTAAGGTAGTGTGCTTCTTATGCCTAAAGTTTCAGATTTCCAGCCTTATTAAGGGCCTTGTGTTAGGTTTAGATTAGATTCCCTACAGTGTGGAAACAGGCCCTTCAACCCAACCGGTCCACAACGACCCTCCAATGAGTAACTCACCCAGACCCATCCCTCTCTGACTAATGCACCTAACACTATGGGCAATTTAGCACGGCCAATACACCTGACTTGCACATCTTTGTGACTGTGGGAGGAAACCGGAGCACCCGGAGGAAACCCACACAGACACGGGGAGAACATGCAAACTCCACACAGACAATCGACCAAGGCTGGAATCAAACCTGGGACTTTGGTGCTGTGAGGCAGCAGTGCTAACCATTGAGCCACTGTGCTGCCCTAAGTAGAGTTGGTAGATCTAATGAAGGACATACAGTTACTTCAGATTAGTGAAAGAAGGCCTCAAAACGTGGCTAGTTGGAGGGCACTAAATTTTGTTCTGGGCATCCAAAAAAGTAGTGGCATAACTGAGAGTTGGCACCATGGTATGAAGTATCAGGGGATCCAAAGTCCACACATGTCTGGAGCACAAACTATTTTTAATAACCTGATGGGGAAGACACACAGGTTCCTTCCAGTTCCACATTATCTGGAGGGAGGCAGAAGTAGGAAACCACAGACCAGTTATGTGTGGCACCTTATCAAATGCTTTCCAGAAGTCCAGATATACTACATCTACAGGACCTCCATTACCCACTTCACTTGTTACATCTTCAAAGAGTTCTAGCAAATTAAATGAATTACTCTTCACAAAGAAAATGAATTATTCTTCATCAAACCACACTGACTGTGGTGGTTTGTTTTTACTTTACAAATGTAATACCACTTAATAATGAATTCAAACAATTTCCCAATGACAGACAATAAACGAACCATTCTGTGGTTTCCTACTTTCTATTTCCCTCCCGTTTTGAACTATTGTCTTCCATTAGCAATTTTCCAACCACTAGAACCTTTCCAGATTCCAGGACATTTTGGAATACTATAATTAATGTATCCACTATCCCCGCTGTCACTTCCTTTAAGACTATAGGGTATAGGTCATCAGATCCTGGGGACTTGTCTGCCTTTAATCCCAATACTTTGCTCAGAATTTTCTCCCTATTGATGGTGATTGCTACAAATTCTACCTTTTCTATAATCTCTGCATTACCTGTTACAATTGGGATGGTTTCAGTGTCTTCCACTGTGCAAACTGAGGTAAAGTATTGATTTAGAGTCTCTGCCATTTCTGTGCTCCCCACTATTAATTCCTCGACCTCGAAAGGGCCAACATTCATCTTAGCTACTCTCCTTTTAATATACTGATAAAATTATTTGCTGTCTGTTTTTATATTTTGAGCTAGTTTTCTTTCATAATTAACCTTCATTCTTTTTATTACTTTTGAATCACCCTTTGCTGGTCTTTAAAAGTTTCCCAATCCTCCAGCCTGCCACTGCTCTTTGCAATATGGCATGCCTTAGTTTTTGCCCGTATGTTATCTTTAACTTCCTTACTTAGCTATGGATGCATTTATCCCTCATATTCTTTTCGTCCTTTCTAAATATATTTTAGTTGGAGGAATTAAATATCTCCTTTAATGTTCATCAATAGTCCGACATTTTAGTCTTTCTGCATGGCCCACTGGGCCAAATCTGTCGATTTCCCAATGTAATTAGCTTTGTTTAATTCTAAAATACTAGTATGGGACTCAGGTTTCACCAACGCTCGCCACAATCAACATTATTCAGGCCCTCAGGAAGCATAAAACCAATAAGGCACCTAGTGTTATATAGAAAAATACAAGTTACCCAGTCCAGAACATACTGGGAGCAAATCAGATTAATTATAATCTGGCTGAACTAGTCAGTGGGCTAAATGCCTGTGGAAGGCACAAACCTGTATTTGGCCATTGACGATCACTTCCTCAGCAAAGTGTACTTTGACTGGGTTGCTTTTCAATCTGGCTCGCTTTTCTTCAGTAATAAATGATGACTTGGGCCCCTGTATACAAACAGAAACCATGGCACTTAAACAACAGCTTTGGCGTTTTGTGTTGACAATGTGTGGCAATTGGGAAAACCCTGCACTGATGTTCTGAGTTCCAAAAGTTTGATTGTAACCTAAAATACGAACATACAAACAAGGATCAAGAGAGTAGGCCTATGAGCCTACTTCGCTCTTCAATAAAATCACGGCTGTTCTGATTTTATTGTAGGATCCAGGCCCTTCAGCCCAACAAGTCCACCCACCAACGTGTAACTCACCCAGACCCAGTCTCCAACAGTAACCCCTGACTAATTCACCTAACCTACACACCCCTGAATACAATGGGTAATTTAGCACTACCAATTCACCTGACCTACACATCTTTGGACTGTGGGAGTAAACCAGAGAACAGGGGGAAACCCACACAGACTAAGGGAGATTGTGCAAACTCCACATGGTCACCCAAGACTGGATTCGAACCCAGGTTCCTGGCCCTGTGAGGCAGCACTGCTAACCACTGAGCCATCATGCCTCCTCTTGATTTTAACCTCAACTCTACATTCCTGTATCTCCCTGATAATCTTTCAACTCCTCAGTCATCAGGAATCTGTCTATCTCTGCCTTAAAAAATATTTAAATACTCTGCATCCACTACCTCGTGAGGAAGGGAATTCTAAAGGCCCACAACCCTATGAGAGAGAAAGGGCTTCCTCATCTTTGTTTTAAATGGGTGCCCCCCATTTTAAAATAATGATCTCCAGTTCTCAGATTCTCTCACAGAGGAAACCTGAATTCTTTCAGCATTCACCCATTCAAGACCCCTTGGGATCTTAGATGTTTTAGTTAATTCACTTATAACACTTCAAAACTCCACGGGATACAAGCCCATCCTATCTAGCCTCTCCATCTAAGGCAATCCACTTATTCCAGGTATTCCTTCTCTGAACTGCTTCTGATGCGTTAACATCCTTCCATAAGTACAGTGACCAAAACTGTATACAGTACTCCAGATGTGGTCTCCCCAAAGCCCTGTAAAATTAATGTATAATCTCCCTACTCTTGCAGTTAATTCCCTTTGCAATAAACCATTCAAATTGCGCCACATGAACTTTTGTATCCATCTGAAAGAGGACATGGCATCTCGGTTTAATAATTCAACTCTAAAAGTCTAGTGCTTGCCTCAGTCTTGCACTGAAGCTCATCCAATATCCCCGTAATAGCATGTACTTCTAACTAGATAGAGAGAGCTGGAGGTCTAGTTGATGGGTGCTGCTCCACTTTAGGATATGCTGAGATTAATGATCAAATCTTCGTTTGTATCCTGCATGAAGCCTGGAAACTTCTTTGATTATGTAGCTTGATAACACATCACACAAGACAAATGGCCACTGAAGCATGAATCAAACCCTTCTGACGTGAGCTGGTTGAATTTGTGTCAAACTTGGAGCAGTGCACAGTCTCATCAAGCCCCATCAAATGTTAATTGAACATAAAGCACCATCCTGTTCAGAGTCAGGTGGCTTTCTGCAAGCTTACTTCAAGACATCTAGTTCTCTTAATGCTAAGGAAACAGGGTCAATTGAAGTTTGATAGATTTTTATTGGAATACTTAGAGATGAGGTACAGCTGACTGAAGGAACAGGCCAAATAGCCTGCTCCTGTTCCCGTGTCCAAGATCAAGTGCTCACTGTAAATGTCAGCATCCATCCCATCTATAGATTTGTTATATCTGTTAGTTATTTCACTAATAAGTCTTCAAAACTCCACGGGATACAAGCCCATCCTGTCTAGCCTCTCCATCTAAGGCATGCCATTCAAACTGCCATTGCAAATGCCAGACTAAAGTATTTGGGAATGAATCTGAATCACGTCGAGTGGATCTCTCCTGGACTGCAACCGAGTTGTGAATAAACCCATAGAATCCCGACAGTGTAGAAACAGGTCATTTGGCCCAACAGGTCCATACCGACCCTCTGAAGAGTATCCCACCCAGACCCATTCCCCTACCATATAACTCTACATTTCCCCTGACTAATGCACTTAACCCACACATCCCTGAACACTACGGGCAATTTAGTAATTTAATATGGAAACTTCACACAGACAGTCGCCCGAGACTGGAATCGAACTGATGACCATGAGTAGCATTGGAAAGCTCTGCTTTTAAAAGTCAAAAGATTGTACTTACAGGGGTATTTCGCAGGACAGTCACTGTAACAGTGTCACCACATTCCCTGCAATAAACAATTTGACAAATATTAAAGCAATATGGGTCCAATGCAGAAAAAAAAGGACACTTGACTAAAACCTGCAAAATTAAGCTCCTGGCACAGAATATTATTTTCCGGGATCACAGGCTTGAACTTAACAGCAACACATAAGACTCATAAGAGTTGTACAGCGTGGAACCAGACCCTTTTGTCCAACTTGTCCTCACTGACCAGACATCCCAATCTGATCTAGTCCGTCTATCTCACTCAGATTGTAGTTCGATGTTAAAAATAAAATTGCCACGATCTTACAAGCCCCATGGGACTGCTCTCTCATTTGAGAAAGAGAGGTGACTGGTGAATTAGAATTAGGTTCAGTGTCACGTGTGCTCAAGTTACAAAAGTACTGGAGCGCAGTGAAAAGTGTACAATGTCACCAACACACAGTGGCACCTTAAGTACAAAATACCTAGGTATAAATCTCAGGTATAAAATTAGAGAAAATAAAGAAATAAGTTACAGAACATGACAGATATACACAGTATATGTTAGGAAAATAAGAAATAAAGAAATAAAAAGATTCACAGTGCAGTCTTTCTATTGTTGGGGGGAGGGGGGTTCAGAACTAGAGGGCATAAGTTTAGAGTGAGAGGGGAAAGATATAAAAGGGATTGAAGAAGCAACGTGTTCACGCAGAGGGTGGTGAATGTATGGAACGAGCTGTCAGAGGAAGTGGTGGAGGCTGGTACAATTACAACATTTAAAAGGCATCTGGATAGGTATATGAATAGGAAGGGTTTAGAGAGATATAGGGCTAAGCGCTGGCAAATGGTACTAGATTAGGTTAGGATATCTGATCAGCATGGATGAGTTGGAGAAGGGTCTGTTTCTGTGCTGTACATCTCCATGACTCTCTGGCTCTATTAGGGCTTTCTGTAATGGTAGTGGTTTAACTTGAACCTCAGACAAGGGGAAAGGTTGAGAAGGAGAGTCCCTCATGGTAACCAATGTTTACACAAAGACATCAGCATCAGAAACATTTCTGATAAACAATCGCACTAAAGCTCCAGTGTAAGTCCAGAGTTCAGATACAAAGGGTAAAGATGCCTTCCTATAAGCAGTCTCCCACAGCCCAGATTAAAGCAGAGTGAAGTCTAATGAAGACGTCAGCCTTACACATTCTGGATGTGATCATGAACACATTGGAGATTGAAATACATCCAAAAGAGTACAAGTCATAACTCAGACCATACTTAGTTTTACATATTTGGTTCTTACAAACCCTGCCTCCAATGTTTGGCATGTATTTAAATTGGGATTGCAGTGAGGTTTTCTACACAGGTGGGAACTCCATTCTATATATTCTGCTAAACAGTTCTTAAGATCCAGCCAGACAACACTGATTAAGCCCAAGACCCTTGATAACACCTTTAACAGGAAGCAAATCAAATTCAGTAATGTTACTGAGAGATTCTTTTGTAATGATCACCACCTTAGCACTGAATCCTAGAGCTACAAGCATTGGACAGGAGAAATATATTCCAACAAAAGAGGCTCTGGGTTTGACAAATGCACACGCTACATACACCTTGCTTTGGTTTATCATTTATGAACAATCTTTAACTTAAAATGCTTTCTTTAACTACATTTCTGATAGAATACACTGAATTATAAATAGTGGGACTATGGATATAATGGAGAATTCATCTTAGGTAAGCAAGCAAGAACTCAACTGTGTGGATAATAGAGTGTTCAACTGTCTGTATTTATGGAGAAATTGGCTGTATGTGTAATGGGGTACTGGTTGTTTGTGTAGGGTACACAACGGAGCATTCAATCGTACTTGGAATGGAGTTCTTGATTGTGTGTACACGGAGTATTTGACTATATGTATATCCAAGTTTTTGACTGTATGTATAACCTGGCAGTGCACATATCAAAGAAGGAGAAAGTGAGGACTGCAGATGCTGGAGATCAGAGTCGAGACTGTGGTGCTGGAAAAGCACAGCAGGTCAGGCAGCATCCAAGGAGCAGGGGAGTTGACGTTTCGGGAAAAAGCCCTTCATCAGGAATAAAGGGTTTCTGTTGAAGGGCTTTTGCCTGAAATGTCGATTCTCCTGCTCCTCGAATGCTGCTTGACCTGCTGTGCTTTTCCAGCACCACACTCTTAACGCATATCTAAGCATTCAATTGTGCGTACAAGTTTGTCTTTGTATTTGAATTTTCAAATGTGTTTAAAATGGGGTATTCAATTATGTTTGCATGTAATAGAGAACTGGCCGGGTGTGTAATGGAATATTCAAACTTGTGTGTGAAAACTTACTCAACTGTCTGTGTAACGGAATTTTCGATTGAAATGTCGACTGTGAGTGCAGCAGAATATTTGTCTCTGTGAGTAACTGAGAACTCAACTGTTTGTGTAATTCAATATATGTAATGGTTTATATTATAGAACACTATTGTGCAAGATGTCTGGGTGAGCTGCTGTAGAACTAAGGAGACATATGACACTCAATTAAGTCTTGTTGGTGATCTCCCTTTAGAACTGCAAACAATTTTCTACACTTTAGCTTTGTTTTATTTTCTGAGTTTGCCACCAACAACTTGCATTTATATAGCACTTTGAAGGTCACAAAACTTCACAATTCAAACTTCATAGCAAGTTCACCTATTAAAGGACTTAAAGACAGCCCTCAAATAAGGTCATAGAGATGTACAGCACAGAAACAGACCCTTCAGTCCAACATATCCATGCCGAACAGATATCCTAAATTAATCTAGTCCCATTTGCCAGCATTTGGCCCACATCCCTCTCAACCCTTCCTATTCAGATGCCTTTTAAATGTTGCAATTGTACCAGCCTCCACTACTTCCTCTGGCAGCTCATTCCATACATGCAGCATCCTCTGCGTGAAAAGCCCCTTAGGACCCTGTTATATCTTTCCCCTCTAACCCCAAACCTCTGCCCTCTGGTTCTGGACTCCCCCACCCAGGGAAAAGTCATTGGCTATTTACCCCAACCAAGCCTCTCATGATTTTATAAACATCTATAAGGTCACCCCTCAGCCTCTGAAGTTCCAGAGAAAACAGCCCCAGCCTGTTCAACCTCTCCCCATTGCTCAAATCCTCCAACCCTGGCAACATCCTTATAAATCTTTTCTGAAACCTTTCAAGTTTCACAACATCATTCCGATAGGAAGGACAACAGAATTGCACGAAATATTCCAAAAGTGGCTTAACCAATGTCCTGTACATCCACAACATGACATCCCAACTCCTATGTTCAATGCATTGAACAATAAAGGAAACCAGAACATCTTCTTCACTATCCTGTCTACCTACGACTCTGGCCATTAATGATTAGCTGGTGGTAACTATTAAAACTTTACATTCAGTGAATGCGCTAAAAGGGTCCTCACCTAATAATGTTATCGATACATTCCTGGGAAATTGTATCCAGAGGCATGTCGTTAATTTGTAAAATCTGGTCACCTGGGAATAGCTTTCCCTCTCCAGGACCACCTAAGAAGCAAAATGAAGTCAGCATATTTTTGAATGGAGCATTAGTTGTCCCTCACAGAAAGAGGAGAAAAAACTGAAAGTACATGGGAAGCCATTAGCATATGCAAAGGTTAAAAAAAAGATAATTATTCATACTTTTTTTTACAACTGCACATCTTGCTGCCTGAAGCTTGTCTCATCTCAATGAAAAGGGAATGATGCATTTCTCAGATTGTGGAGAGAGAGAGAGAGAGAGAGGTGGATTGTACCTGTTTGTGACTTTCTTATAAAGAACTAGGGAACACAGATAATGTCAATGGAACTAAGGATTCTTGTGTGTGTTGAATAATCACAGCGTAGAACCCGAGGACCAGCATGCTAGAGATCATAAGGAAATTGATATTGGACCAAGGACAGGAGCTCACCAAAATAACCAAAGCAAATCTGCCTGTGTGGAGCTTCTACCTTCCCCCTCCATATCTATGTGGGTTTCCTTCAGGTGCTCCGGTTTCCTGCCAGTCCAAAGATGTGCAGGTTGGGTGGATTGGCCGTGCTAAATTGCCCCATAGTGTGTAGGCTAGGTGGGTTAACTGTGGTAAATGTGGAGTTAAGGAGATTGGGTGAGATGCTGTTCAAACGGTTAGTGCAGACTGAATGGGCTGAATAGCCTCTATCTGCACTGTAGGGATTCAATGATGATTCTATGAAAATAATGAACAAGTTAAAGGCATGAAAGTGTGACAAATCACCCAGAGCAGAAGATTCCATGCCAGAGTTTTAAAGGAGAATTGGTGCAGACAATGCATATGCCCTGACTGTAACCTATCAAAGCTGAGGAACTGGTCCCATAGACTGAAAAAATTACTCATGTCACTCCAACAGTTGAGAAAGGGAGAAGAACTGCATCAGAGGTCAGATCAGTTTTCCTTCGTGTGAATCCAAGGAAAGTGATGGTACCAAACAGAGTACCAGGCCGTGCACTCAGAGCATGCGCAGATCAACTGGCAGAGGTCTTCTCAGACACCTTCAACCTCTCCCTGCAGCAGGCCACTGTCCCTGCCTGTTTCAAGAGGGCCAACATTATCTCTGTGTCTAAGAAGGCTCATGCTGCATGTCTCAGTGACTACCGCCCAGTGGCCCGAACTTCAATGGTCATGAAATGCTTTGAAAGGCTGGTCATGGCATTAATCAACTCCAGCCTCCCCACTGCTCTTGACCCACTCCAATTTTCCTATCAGACCAACAGATCCATGTCAGATGCCATATCACTTGCCCTTCACTCCGCCCTAGAACATCTTGACACCAAGAACTGCTACATGAGAATCCTACTCATTGACTACAGTTCAGCTTTCAACACTATTATCCTCTCGAGACTGATTACTAAACTTAGTTATTTCAGACTAAGAGCCACTCTCTGCAACTGGATCCTCAGTTTCCTGACCCACAGGGCACAATCAGTGAAGGCTGGGGACAATATTTCATACTCACTAACGCTCAATGCTGGAGCCCCTAGGGTTGTGCACTCATCCCCCTACTATACTCACTGTATACCCATGATGCGTCACCATGGTGAACTCGGCCCGGACAATCATAAAGGCCAACCTCCTATCTATAGAATCCATCTACCAGGACCGCTGTCAAGGAAAGGCCGCCAGCATTCTCAAAGATCCATCCCACCCTTCAATGTTTTTCTACAACCTCTACCATCGGGGAGGAGGTACAGAAGCCTGAACACACGCACCAGCCAGTTTCGAAACAGTTTCTACCCTACTGTTCTTAGAATACTGAATGGACTCACAAACTCTTAACATTCGCCTGTACCTGTATTTTTGTTTTTGCTGCTGTTTACCTATTGTTCAGTTATCTATGCTACTGAACTCGGTGATCTGCCTGTATTGCTCGCAAGACAAAGCTTTCCTCTGTGCCTCGGTACACGAGACAATAAATTAAATTAAATTAAATTCAGAAGCCTGGTGAATTATAGCCCAATTAACCTCACATCTTGCATTGGCAAATATCTAGGCCTATCATTAAGGACAAAGTGGCTGAAGATGTAGCTAATTTTCAGCTGATCAGAGACAGTAGTAAAGGCCCTACAAATCTCTATGAACTTTTTTAAATAAGTGAGGAGAGAACCTCTGGGTCCTAACGTCCACTGGTCGTGTCTTACCCTTTGGAAAAAATCCAGCAATGAGATGATAAGCCACTTTTATGATCTTATTGTGGGGTGGGTTCTTGAGGAAGGGGTTTCAGGAGGAGTTGGAGGCTTGGATAGGGGTGTGGATTTGAGGCCAATCCCTTGCCCCCATCCCTGCCTCCATTGTCACTAGTTGGATAAAATGCTGGCTCTATTCCTTAACCTAGTTTGCAAGTTGTCATGGTTTCTCAGTTTGGAAACTAGGCAGCTTTGTCCACCAGGGGGCAGATAATTTGGAAGATGACGGGTTAAGGCCCTTAATTGACCATTTTGGTGGAAGTCAAGAAGGCCGTCTATGGATCATTTTAATTAATTACCGAGGGGGCAGGAAGAGGGTGAGGGGCCAAGCCCATTATATCACCTTCTGACCATCTTCAGGGAAGAGAAAATTCCACTTGAAGTATTGTCACCATGGCAAAACTGACAAAGATTGAGAAGAGTTCAGAGTTAATGCTGGAGGTGTTGAGATGGACTGTATCAGTTAAAAGCCCTGGCCCTATCAGACCCTCAGCCCCTCTTGAAAACACTTCAGGCCTTCCCTCAGTTCGATTAGATTACTTACAGTGTGGAAACAGGCCCTCCGGCCCAACAAGTCCACACCGGCCCGCCGAAGCGCAACCCACCCAGACCCATTCCCCTACATTTACCCCTTCACCTAACACTACAGGCAGTTTAGCATGGCCAATTTACTTAACCTGCACATTTATGGACTGTGGGAGGAAACCGGAGCACCCGGAGGAAACCCACGCAGACACGGGGAGAATGTACAAACTCCACACAGACAGTCGCCTGACACTGGAATTGAACCTGTGTCTCTGGCGCTGTGAGGCAGCAGTGCTAACTGCTGTGCTGCCGTGCTGCCCACATTGGAACCTCCCATTCCCAGGTATTTACCTGCAGTGACAAACTTCACACATACTGGTGAATCTTCTGAGACCATAAAACCGTAGTCCAGGAGTGGATCTTTGATAATCTTCACTGTGACCTTCAAAGGGCTGCTCGGTTGGTTTGTGTTAGCAGCTGCTCCATCGGCTGGACCTTGATTACTTCAATCACAAACAAAGCAAGGGTCACATTTGTCAATCATTGTCAGAATCTTATTATTTTCCATATTATTTAATCCACCTCTCACCCATCCTCACCACACCCCTTCAATCCCCCATCCCCCACCCCCAGCCAGGACTCGGTCAGGTTCCTGCAAAATTCTCACTCGTAGTCTCTCCCCATCGCATTGGCTTTCTGAGAGAGAGGTCATTGTAAAAGGGATTTCCTCTGCTTCTCTGTATCCACCTCAAAACTGACACACCCATTCTCTAGGAACCTGCCAAAACCAGGGTGAAAAATTCCAGCAAGCTGTTTTGAGAAAGTCAAAGGATCAGAAGATTCTTGGTGAGTTAATAGAATCAAAGACAGAGGCTATGAGTCACAGAACCTCTGCTCTGTCCAAACTGCAGCAAATTGGCTAGGATGAGATCAAAATGTAGTCAGTGAATAAAACCAGGAAATTTTCAGCAAGTTCGGCAGCATCTGTGGAGAAACTTTCAGGTTAGTGAGTCACTGACACGCCCATTGAGGTGATTGATCAATCCATGGTCTAGAATGGCGGAACAGGCTCAAGGGGCTGAATGGTCTGCTCAGGCTCCAATATGCCTTCCTCAGAAGTGGGTAAAGTCAGGGTGCAATTTCCCCTCCCTGGAGATGGTGAGGAAAGGGCAAATATTTGGTTGAGTTCACCCAGAGGTGTACTCAGTCCCTTTCTCACCACCTCCACTCCGGGCAGGAAAATCCATGGTGGGCATCCTCAGCCCGCCAACAAGTGAAGCTTTTGAATCACCAGCTAATAGACAATAGGTGCAGGAGTAGGCCATTCAGCCCTTCGAGCCTGCACCGCCATTCAATATGATCATGGCTGATCATTCCTAATCAGTATCCACTTCCTGCCTTATCTCCATAACCCTTGATTCCAAGGGCCTAAGCCACTCATTGGGCTGAATACCCTCTCTCCCAGCTGGTGGGAACAGGGAGTGTTTTCTTCACAGGGAAGCTCCACTTGCCTGAATCTGGGGCTAATTGGGACAGGGAGGGTTACTCACCCCATCCCCAATAGTGTCCCCAAAATACCCACTTTCTTACCCACTGGTGAAGCTGGTCATGGTGTGCCACTTGTGCTTCCAACCCTGAGCCTACAAATTTCTGATTGAGCAGTTACCTCTGGGTGGGTGGTGGACAGGGCAAGGATTCAGTGAGCAGGCTCCTGATTGGACCAAGGAGAAGCCCTTAAGTACCAAATTGATGCTCAATCCAATGAACTTTCATGCTGGGGTGATAAAGAGGGCCTAAGTAGGTTAATGCCCCTTGAAGTCACCTATGCCCACACTTAGTACTCAGCACATTAAATCCTAGCCTAAGGGATGTACCAGGTTTTAAGCAAATGCAAGGATAGAGAGTGGAAAGAAAAAAACATGCGATGGTCTATGCTGAGATTGAAGACTGGACAATAACAAAGAGGGTAATTGTGTTAGGTAAATTAAGTCAGAATGGAACAAATCAAGGAGCAAAACACGAATGTGGAGGAGGGATACACAACGACAACAGAGTCACTGCCGCCAGATTGGCTGTTTTCCCTGGAGGCTGAGGGGTGACCTTACAGAGATTTATAAAATCGTGAGGGTAAATAGATAAGGACTTTTCCATGGGGTAGGGGAATCCAAAACTAGAGGGCAGAGGTTCAAGATGAAAAGGGAAAGATTTAAAAGAGTCCTAAGCGGCAACGTTTTCACACAAAGGGTGGTGTGTGCATGGAATGAGCTGTCAGAGGAAGTGGTGGACATTGGCATAATTACAACAGTGAAAAAGCATCTGGATGGGTATATGAACAGGAAGGGTTTAGAGGGATATGGGCTAAGTGCTGGCAAATGGGACTAAATTAAGTTATCTGGTCCTCATGGATGAATTGGATTTAATACTCTTTTCGTGTTGCCCTGACTCTATAAATGATTCAGAGGTCTGAATTATTGGGTTAGACATCAAATGGTCATGGGATTTTGATCCAGTGCTGGGAAACTTTGAAAATTACAGTCCCAGACATTACCTTGGAATGCCATCTTCTGGGACAGTTGTGAATTTGAAAGGCTTAGGTTTAATTTTAAAATTTTGAGTGAATTCTCCCACCCTGATGTCATGAGAGTAATGACAAGTGTGGTGACAAAATAAGGTGAGAAAGAAAAAAGTATAGATTTGCATCATTGCAAAAGAAGGTCTTGACTTGCCCTGAGCTTAGAAAGGTGAGTTCAAAGAGGTGACGACCTTATTTCAGTGCATTTGCAGTTCATTAAAAGCCCAATTTGACCGACTTACATCGCTTTTCCAAAACATCTCTCCTCTACCACGAAACGTAGACAGTGAAAATTCCCAACAGAAAGGTCAGAGCCAGTTCCTGACAATTATAGCTTGGTGAAGACGCATCCTGCCATCACCCAATGCACTTCACACATCGATGCTGACATGGCGGATTGACGTTCATTAACTTTAGCACCAGGTTACAGAATGTCAGAGACTATCATCACTCAGACTGCCAGCTGCTTACACACCAAATACAATTCGTGTGCTTTGAGTAAGTGGTGATGTGTGAACGTTAGAGGATCCACCACAGTCATTCAATCACACTATATGGGGATGGTCACAGTCAGTTCAAGTGATGTAGTGTAGTGATTACAGGTAGGTCAGTTGAGGGATCAATCTGTGACGGTGTGGCCAGCTTTTCTTTGCAATGAGACAAAGGGAGAGACTCAGTATGACAGAGAGGGACACATGAGCGGAAGGAGGTGATGATGAGCAGGAGAGTGTTATGGACCAGACCCTCTCAAAATATTTTAAGAAGGTAGACTAGGCCCTAATTTTTTCTTATTTTAAAGACAGATGTAAAGTGCCATGTTCCAGAAACTATTTTCTAGTCAAACTACTTGCTATTAAACAAAACGTAATGTATTCAAATGCTATAGTTAAAATACAACAAAAGAAAGAAGAACTTAGAATAAATTAACTCGACTGGAAAACTTAACAGAACAATAGATACAACAATTATTACTAATTAACTGTTTCAATATAGTAGTATTCTATAAACACTCCTTTTGGCAAAAAGGCAAATTCGAAAACAGATTTTGTCTCACATGTAATCCAACAACCTACGAAGAGAACCGCTAGCTTTTGGCTATAATCAAGAGATGGGGAAAATAGGTTCCACTTTTTCAACATCACAATAGCAACCGATGCTGAATTTCAAAACTAAAAAAACTAAAAACTAGAAATCCTGATTTGTGAGAGCTGGCCACACCCATCCAGGCTGCACCTATTATTCCAACTTTAAATAAAAACAAGGCCTCCCAAGTTGTTTACTTTCTAGGCTCTCACGAGCCAATTCGGCACCTCTGCCTTAAAACTTTGCTTAATTGTAACCAGGACAAAACACACTTCCTAAAGCCACAGCATTGTCACAAGAAGTCATCAGGTGTTCCCAGTGAGTAAGCTGGAAATGCAGAAAGGGTTAGCAGTTTGGGAGGATGTGATGCTGTGAGCCCTTGGGTAGAACACGATGCATGCAAGTAGTTCATGAGCCTTGGCAAATGCATGTGCCGTATCCTGAGTCAGAGGTAACAGAGAGAAGATGGTGGTACTTGAGTGCAGAAAATCTTTTCACTCTGTGCACAGCACTGACCCACACTGCTCTTTATGCCAAGGTTGGTTGTCTTTGTTATGGTGTTCCCCTTTGGGGGATGGGGGAGGTGAGCAAGGATAAGGATTCCCATCCTCTCCACCAGACAGCCCAGCAGCACCTTCAGATCTCTGTCCTGGAAGGAGCTTGTCTTTCCCCTTGAGACCGTTTCCAGATCGAGCCCCTGCAGTCTGAGAGATCAATGCTGATTGGGAGAGTCTGAAGTAGTGGCAGCTGGGCTTTTGGGGCAGGGGTGGGTGGTACAAGGAAACCAGCAGAAGATCGTACCTGGAGCACAGGAAACACGATTTCATGAGAAATGCTGCCATCATCTCAGGATTATAATTAGTGAGGAGAAATGTAGAAGACGGTGTTAGAAAATTGATTGTGGGCCACTGTGAAACTCACTGGCCGTCACACTTGAAGGAGAAATCGGAGAATTTAGCCCGACTTCACTGTATTGGAAAGTACAGGATGTTCAAAGGATGTACTTGACAAAAAGTTTGCAAAAAAGCAACAGATCAGTTCAAATCAGTGAGATTTTTTAAACAAACGCAGAGGAAGTCTCCTTGCTGGGTTTGAATCTGATTAGAATGTTTTTGTTTAACTGGTGGGCAACAAGATTCCGTGCACTGAAGTGTTCCATGCAGACCCCAACTGGATGGCCTAACAGAGGTTACCATAGCAACACCCCTCTGCAGGTCAGGGGAAACAGCAGGGATGGCCTGCTCTATCACTTATTAAAATTGTGAATTATAAACAGGGGACTTAGCCAGGTCACCACAGCGGGTGGAAGGAGCGAGCCCTCTACACGGTGCCCTATCTCCAGCCCTCTCCCTGTTACCACATTACGAGGTAAAAACAATGACTGCAGATGCTGGAAACCAGATTCTGGATTAGTGGTGCTGGAAGAGCACAGCAGTTCAGGCAGCATCCAAAGTGCAGCGAAATCGACTTTTCGGGCAAAAGCCCTTCCTGATGACCACACTATAACCACACTACCCCCAACACAAACACACACACAAACACCGCCAGACCAGAACACTGGGAGCAGACTGGAACATCTCACTGTCAACTCTGGTCAGCGACTGGAATCGGGTATTAAAGATGCTTCAGCTCTGAGTGAGAGCCAGTCAGACTATCATGATGCCCATATTAAGAAGCTAGACAGTATAAGTATGAACTGTATCTAACCTTTCAAATGTTTTGTACATTGTGACCACCCCCAATCAGTTCTTTGAAAATACCTGAGCTATGTTTGTGGAACAGTCCCCTTCTCTTAATCATCCTGCAATGGGATTTAAGAGTACATTTTACTATTTAGTATTTCTATTTCAAAAGGAATGTACATCAGACAAAGATCAGGAGGCCTGACTTCGAGCCTACAGAACTACTGTCCAATGTCTAAGCTACAGTATTCTCTCAATTGTACAGAGATGTGAGCTGATGATCTGTGGGTGAAAATTACTTCTTTAATTGCGCAACAATTTTTCATGAAACAGTCTGGATTGGAACAAAGATGCAGCTGAAAGGAGTAGGGTATTTATGTTACATTAAATTTAATCTGACTTCAGGCTATCAGAAAACCGGTACTTCCAGACAAGGTGATTGACATGATCTCGTGCAGATAAATAATTCATAAAGGCTTTTAACGATGGAGCAATTGTGGCTCTTTGTTATATTATAGACAAGGGAAAATCAAAACTCTCAACAACTGAAAGTGCTTTGTGCTTCTGAAAAGGGTCATTCTGTTTTGTTTGTGAGATTTTATTTACAAAAACGATAATGCTTTTGGTGACAAAATGTAGTTTTATAAATTCAACGTTGACTTGCTTTACAGCACACGGCATGTAATGCCATAATTGAGAGAAATCAGCAAGATAAAGGCTATGTTGTAAATGTAATATCCATGTTAATTTGCTGAGGCAGGTTCTGAGAATAGAAACCAGGATTTTATAAACCTCCCGGACGTGGACCAGGAGATAGAAGAGCTGGTGTAATGATGAGTGGCCATGTGTGATTGGCTGTTTGATGTGATACGGCCAAAAGGGCTTCGGGTTTTTGAAAAGATTCGTAGGGTTATGGATTTGGTCATAGATTCATTCGCTGAACTGGTGTGGTTTTCTGCAGACGTTTTGTCACCTTGCTAGGTGACATCATCAGTGTGTCTTCGATAAAGTGCTGTCGGTCTGTCCTGCCTGGTACTTGTGTGTCTCTGCTTTTTGGTACTTCCAGTTCTGTATCTGAATGGTTTGTATATCAGATCCTGTTCGATATGTTTATTGATTGAGTTCCAGCTGGAGTGACAGGCTTTAAGGAATTCTCTCATGTGTCTCTATTTTGCCTGTGCTGGGATGGTTACATTGTCCCAGTTGAATTTGTGTCCTTCGTTGTCCGTGTGGGTGGAAATCAGAGTACTGGTTCAGTCTGGCAGTGGGGAGTTGATGCTAATGCATTCATATGGTCAACTTTTCTTCATGTTTGTCCAATGTACTGTTTTTCACAGGCCTTGCAGGGTATCTTTGTAGATTATGTTCATCCTGTTGAATGGGGGTATCGGGTCTTTAACTTTTGTGAGGGGTTGGTGAAAAGTGTTTACCGGTTTGTGGGCCACTAAGATTCCTAGGGGTCTGAGTAGTCAGGTAGTCATTTCAAAAGGGCTTTTTCCCAGTGGAGGGAACGGATGCAGAGACTGTCCACCGGGGGTGGGCGGGGGGAACGGGCTTTTTTTATTCATTTCTGGGACATGGATGTCACTGGCTGGCTAACATTTATTGCCTGTCCCTAGTTGCCCTTGACAAGGTGGGCAGGAAGATATCTTCTTGAACCGTTGCAGTCCATGTGCTGTGGGTAGACCCACAATACCCTCATGGAGGGAATTTCAGGATTCTGACCCAGCATAGTGAAGGAACGGCGATATATTTCCAGTCAGGATGGTGAGTGGCTTGGAGGGGGACTTAGTCAACGGTATTCCCATGTATCTGCTGCTCTTGTCCTTCTGAGTGGAAATGGTCGTAGGATTGGAAGGTGCTGTCTGAGGATCGTCGGTGAATTGCTGCAGTGCATAATGAAGATAGTACACACTGTTGTCAGTGATGGAGGGAGTGGATGTTTGGTTGCAAAAACATAATTGAAGCCCCAATTAGGGGTCATTTTGCTGGTGGTGAGGCAATCGCCCCCGATGCAGGGGGAAAGCCAGTTAAATGGTGGCAGCATCTCAACAACAGCTCAACGTTCAGGACTGATAGCTCAGGGAGGGAGCTGCAAGCAGTTCCAGCAGCTGCAATGATCGTCTTGCAAGGATTGCACCTCCAACTCTCAGCTCCTGATTTTATCTATTTTTTCAAACTTCCCTGGCTGAGCTCCCAAGGTCTTGTACCTCAGCAGAACCCACCTCTCTCTCTCTCTCATTGAGATTATTAAGCTCTTTGACTGGGCCAGCAGCATCAGCTTCCCTCATTGATAGTGGGCCTGTGGGCAACTCGTGATGACTATCTAACCAATGGAATCAAGGTCCGTCTTACAACTCCTTTCATCATGCATCAAACATCAGGTGGATAGATAAGCCTACAAGAACAAGTCCCACATGATTCAGGGCTTTCTATTGAGCTCACTGCCCCCTATCACGTCAAATTGCATCTTCTAACATTCTTTAAATGTCATTCCCCTCAGTCAATCTACACGATCCACCAGCAAGGTCCACTCAGTGCTGCTTGCCTCCCTTCCCTGTTGCTCCAAAAGTCTCAACAGTTCTACTCCCTCACTTCAAACAGAAAAATTGATTCCTACCAACGCCTCGACACCGCAGTATCAACCTTGCCTTTCTCTTCCAGCCCCTTTACGGTGCCAAGGTGTGAAGATTATCATTGCATTTTTAATTTGGGTTTTGATTTGGGTTTCTTTTTCCACTAGAAGTTGCAACTTGATACAGCAGGGAGTGGTGACCGGAAGACTGTAAGATACAGGAGCAGATTTAGGTAATTCAGCCCATTGAGTCTGCACTGCCACTCAATCATGGCTGATATATTTCTCAAGTAAAAAGTGAGGTCTGCAGATGCTGGAGATCAGAGCTGAAAATGTGTTGCTGGTTAAAGCACAGCAGGTTAGGCAGCATCCAAGGAACAGGAAATTCGACGTTTCGGGCCAGAGCCCCCTGATGAAGGGCTCTGGCCCGAAACGTCGAATTTCCTGTTCCTTGGATGCTGCCTAACCTGCTGTGCTTTAACCAGCAACACATTTTCAGCTCTGATATATTTCTCAACCCCATTCTCCTGCCTTCTCCACAGAATCCATGATCTCCTTCCCAATCATGAAACTATCTATCTCTTTCTTAAAGACACACAATGGTTTAGCTTCCACAGTCTCATTCCGCAATGAGTTCCCCAGATTCACCACTCTCTGGCTGAAGAAATTCCTCTTCATCTCAGTTCTAAAGGGTCATCCTTTCACTCTGAAACTGAGCCCTCAGGTCTTCGTCTCTCCTACTGGTGGAAGCATCTTCTCCACATCCACTTTATCCAGGCCTCTCAGTACTCTGTAAATTTCAATCAGATTCCCCCCTCATTCTTCTAAATTCCATCAAGTACAGGCCCAGAGTCCTCAACCACTCACCACACAACAAGCCTTTGTCCCTGGGATCATTCTTGTAAACAACCTCTGGCTCCCCCTCCAATGCCAGCATATTCTTCCTTAGATATGAGGCTCAAAACTGCTCCTAATATTCCAAACACAGTCTGGCCAGAGCCTCATAGAGTCTCATCTCTGCTCTTACAGTCTCAAGCCTGCTCTGCCATTCAATAGGATCACGCCTTATCTGACATTCTTCATGTTCCACTTTCCAGCTCTTTTCCCGTAACCCTTGATTCCCCAACTGAGCAAGAATCTAGCTGTCTCAGCCTTAAGTACACAGAAGGACTCTGCTCCAAATAGCTCACTGTGCAAGAAGTTCCAAAGACTCTCAAACCCCTGAAAGAAGAAATTACTCCTAACATCAGTCTTAAATTGGTGCCTTTAATTCTGAGACTATGCCCTTTGCCCCTAGATGTTCCCGTGAGGGGAAACATCCTCTCTACATTTACCCTGACAAGTCCATTAAAAATCTAAAATGTTTCAATGAGATCACCTCTCATTCTATTAAACTCCTGGGAGTAGAGTACCAACCTGTTTAACTATGGTTTGTAAGATAATCCACCCATTTCAGGGATCCTGGTGAACCCAGGAGAGCTTGATAGAAAGTTGAGAAGATTGTGGATTTGTTCTTGATACTGTATCCATCTTGTAGACGTTTGGGGCACAGCAAAAGATCACATGGGCTTGTCTCTGGATTGACGTTAAATATAATCACCACTATCCCTACTCAGGACTTGTTGTCACACCTCAGGTTAAAGGAGACATCTCATGAACACAACTGAGGATGTCAATCCGGGTGTTCCCCAACAGGAAACCCAGGATGAATCAGGACATGCAGAACCTGATAAAAACCAGGTGTGAGGCCTTCAGATCAGGAGACCCACTCAAATATAAGGAATTCAAGTATGACTTCCGCAGAGCTATTAAGACAGGACCAATACTGATCCAAACTAGAAACCCAGACTGACACCTGGAGACTATGGCAAGGACTGAATGACATCACAAGTTCTAAAAAGAGTCAGTGCAAGATAGCTGACAATGATACATCCCTCCCAGATCATCTCAACACCTTCTATCCTCGCTTTGAGCAGAATTTCAGCAGAGAGGTAACACCTAATATGACAAGTCCTGACGACAGTCACTGCATCAGAGGTCAGATCAGTTTTTCTTCACGTGAATCCAAAGAAAGTGATGGGACCAAACAGAGTACCAGAACGTGCACTCATGTGCAGATCAACTGGGAGAGGTCTTCTCGGACATCTTCAACCTCTCCCTGCAGCAGGCCACTGTCCCTGCCTGTTTCAAGAGGGCCAACATCACCCCTGTGTCTAAGAAGGCTCATGCAGTATGTCTCAATGACCACCACCCAGTGGCCCTAACTTCGGTGGTCATGAAGTGCTTTGAAAGGCTGGTCATGGCATTAATCAACTCCAGCCTCCCCACTACTCTTGATCCACTCCAATTTGCTTATTGGACCAACAGATCCATGTCAGATGCCATATCACTTGCCCTTCACTCCTCCCTAGAACATCTTGACACCAAGAACTGCTATGTAAGAATCCTACTCATTGACGACAGTTCAGCCTTCAACACTATTATCCCCTCGATTACTAAACTTACTGATTTGGACTAAGCCCCACTCTCTGCAACTGGATCCTCAATTTCCTGACCCACAGGCCACAATCAGTGAAGACTGGGGGCAATATTTCATCCTCACTAACACTCAACACTGGAGCCCCCCAGGGGCACGTACTCAGCCCCCTACTATATTCACTGTATGACCATGACTGCATCGCCAAATACCAGACTAATGCCATTTACAAGTTCGCTGATGACACCATCATAGTCGGTCAAATCTCAGATGGTGACGAAACCGACTACAGACGGGAAGTGGAAGACCTGGAAAAATGATGCACTGAGAACAACCTAGATCTCAATGTCGGCAAAACCAAGGAACTCATTATTGACTTTCGGCGGGATATTACTCATTCTTTTATAGGATCACCATCAAAAGCAATCTGTCTGAATGTATCACTATCTGGTCTGGTAGCTGTACCATTCAAGATCAGAGACGGTTACAGAGAGTGGTGAACTGAGCCCGGACACTCACAAAGGCCAACCTCCCATCTATAGAATCCATCTACCAGGCCCACTGTCAAGGAAAGGCCAACAGCATTCTCAAAGATCCATCCCAACCTGGCAATGTTTTTCTACAAACTCTGCCATCGGGGAGAAGGTACAGAAGCCTGAACAAATGCACCAGCCAGTTTTGGAACAGTTTCTGTCCTACTGTTGTTAGAATACTGAATGGACTCACAAACTCTTGACATTCACCTGTATCTGTATTTTTGTTTTTGCTGCTGTTTACCTATTATTTACTTATCTATGCTACTTAACTCTGTGATCTGCCTGTATTGCTCGCAAGACAAAGCTTTTTACTGTGCCTCGGTACACGTGACAATAACTTCAATTCAATTCAATTCAATTACTCTCTTTTAAAGAGACACATTCATAGCATTTCCCTCAAATGAGTCCGGACTGTTTTGTTCACCAGAAGAATTATGAATGGAACTGAACCGTGCAATCATGGGTGAACATCCCTACTCCTGACATTAAGATGGAGGGAAGGTTATTGTGGAAGGAGGTGAAAATGGCTGAGTCAAGGACACTTCCCCAACTCCCCCCTCGATCCCAAACCTCCAACATCTGCTCCCATTTAACAGTTCTTAGGAGTTAAAATTCAGCTGGATTTGTTGGATACAGTAGAGTTTATATCCCAAGGAGATTGGGAGGCCAGCAGGACTTGAAATGCAAACATTGAGGTTCAAGATGGTTTACATATTCACTAATGGCACCCAATTACTATCATTTTAAACTCACAAATATTGGAATACAAATATTCTTATACCAAGATGGTAAGAACAGAAATATTTGAACTTATACAGCATGACTCACCGTGTCCCAAAATGTTTATAGTGAATGAATTACTTTGGAAATGTAGTCACGTAAGTGCTGAGAAATGCAGCATCCAATTTCTGCACAAAAAGATCCCACCAGGAGCAATAACTTAAATGGACAATTATGATGTTGGTTAAGAGGTAAACATTGACTGAGACACTGGGTGTACTCCCCATTCTTGTTTGAAAAGTGGTTCTGCATCTTTTACTGCCAGCAGACAGAGATCAGTTCAATGTCTCAAGTCACAAATGGCACCTCAGACAGTTTTGCACCCTTTCAGTGCTGCAGTGAAGTGTCAGCCTCAATGATGAGCTCAAATCCCTGGAGTGGGGAATATTGAAGCTAAAATCTGATGACTCAGCAGCATCTAGTGCTCAGATACTACAGCTACATTGTACCCTTTGACACATCAAAAGTGGATATGAGAAGCAAAGAAATTTACAAGATTAAGTACCATTACATGTTGTGAAACAAAAAATTATGATAATGTAAATGCTATTACACAGATGGCATATAGATAAAATCTATACAATATTGATGGGTCACAAAGATTTAAAGGTACACAGGCACAGCAATTGCACTGGCAATGGAAACAGCTCTGTAATGAAGCTCAAGTCCTGAACCTGTCCCCACAGGTCACAACAGTCATTCATTGTTATTTCTATGGGGAACTCAATTAATCTGGAGATGGGACTACTTCGAATTAAGGATGGCAGCAGGTTTGCGATTCTGGGAGGTCAGTTAGAGGCATTGGAGCGGCAGCTTGCAACTGAGTAAGACACAGACAACACTTCAAGAGGAGGGTCTCTTACAACTTACAAAAAAAACCTGCCTTACAGTTAGAATTAAGTTAATTGTTATGCAGGTCTCTACTGTAGGGTGGAAAGGGGTGGGAACAAGATGTAAAATGTAAATGATTTTATCCACAGTTGCAGATAAATGAATAACATGTAAATATTCACATTTGTAAAATTTCAATAAAAATGTCAACAAAGCACTATAGATAAGTGTAAGATGTAAACTGTGAATGAATTACACTATAGTATAAGGAGAATACATGGATCACTTCCTACTTCATTGTGAATAATATATGAAGCAGAATGAATTATTTTACAGATGGGAATTAATTGAATGATTTCCTTCATTGGTTGGATTAAAAATTGAATGGATTCTTCTACAGAAGGGAAGAGAATATTGCAAAAAATGTGAAGTTGTTTTGCAGAGATGGGCTGAAAATATGTTGCTGGAAAAGCGCAGCAGGTCAGGCAGCATCCAAGGAACAGGAGATTCGACGTTTCGGGCATAAGCCCTTCTTCCTGAAGAAGGGCTTATGTCCGAAACGTTGAATCTCCTGTTCCTTGGATGCTGCCTGAACTGCTGCGCTTTTCCAGCAACACATTTTCAGCTTTAAAATGTGTTACCAATGATCACAGATTACTTGTATATTAAACAAATGAAACCATTTTCTATTGATAATATTAGTCATGTTATCAATTTTTTTCTCAACATGATGTCCATAGTGCCTTTACTCCAGATGAAGCCAGCTACATTGGCAAAGCCTACTGCGTGGGTTATAGCTCTGACATCATCTTGAGGAAACAAGGTGAAATGGTGTGATGTAGCACAAATTACATTAGTCATGGCTTTAATATATGTGGGCTGAGGATTGGGAGATCTCACATAGATTCCCAGAGGACAATTGAAAGTAGCCAGTTGCATAAAACTTTAGGATGATGACCTCTGGGACAGGATGGCCACTCACTTCTTCAGGTTGTAGGTCACAAACCAGCAAATTCTAACAAGGTGGGCCAGAGCATTTTCGTTCACAATGGCACTGTGCCTTGCTGCACTGGAGGAGATGACAGGGGAGCCAAATACTCAAGTCCCCTCTACAGCTTCGGGACCTTTTGCTGTGAATTGTTCACATGGAGGCTGTTCATCAGCCACTGGAGGTTACTGCTGTTCCTGAGCTTGCTATTGCATTTGTATCTCCTCAATGTTTCTGCTCCTTCACTACACCACAGTCACAGTGATAGTGATTGTTTGAACCGGTGTGGGGAATCCAAGAAACGAGACTGCTCCTTGGTAATGTTAGCATTTGTATCACACATAAATAGCAGCTTGCATTATCCTCAACAGTGAGATATGGAGGACTCCAACAGGGAAGGACCCTGGATGCCTGTTCATGGGCCTTTGACATAGTGGATATTATTCTGATGCACACATCATGTGACACATCATGCAAATGCAGTAAGAGATTGTAAGTGCAACATGATTAATGAGACCTTGTCCCACCTCCATTCTATCATTCCGATATCTTTAACCTGTACTGTGTAAGTGGCTGAATGATGCAATGGACCCTTGAAAGGCCTCAAATTGCTCCAAAGTAGAGAATGAACAATTACTCCATTAGTCCAGGTTGGTGACAGCAACTTTTCGTCTCCATTGCTCATTTGTCATTCAATCTTATTGTAACAATTATATTATTTTCTACTAGTTTACAGATGTATGTAATCATGCCCACACATTTTCATGGAAACTAGAGCTGTAAACTAATCAATGAAATTTCAAGTGCAAATTGGGGTGAAATCCCAAGTGGGGTGAAAGTAGAACTATCCCACATGAACTGTAAAAGAAATTGCCATTTTCAGTCAGGATGTAACTAAATTAAAACCATTCAACAAGGACAAGCAGTTCATGAACTGGCAGAATTTGTTTATGTGGCAAAATAACTTATGGAATAAAAGATTCCAGAAATCTGTGAGGGTAAAATATAATGTTGGAAACAATAGAACGCAAACAATTTTGGAGAATGTCAAAAAGATTGTTCTGAGGAAAAAGTTAACAGGCAGTAGTACAAAACAAATCACACGAGAAATTTGAAATGTGATCTATCAAAGTTAAAGGCAGGAATGGAATGGGAATGTTGCATGGATAGAAAGTGCCATAGCATACACCCAAGATTTACTAAGTTTTGAATTGGGAGAAACTAAGAACTCGCTCTAAATAAAAAGTCAAACAAAACATTTTATTTTGAGAGTTTTTTGCAAATCAAATGCAAGAATGATAAGTTATCCAACTATTAAAATACAATTAATTGCTCATGGCTTTCAAACAATGCAAGCAAAGTGAATGTTACTTCTGAGCAATATTACACCTTAGTCTTCAATTAGTCTTCAAAGAAAATAAGGAAAAAGTAACAGGCATTCAGGTGCAGACATACCAGTGAAAGTACTTGCCACAATCACATATAAGACACTGAGTTCACATACTCATGTATTGTTGTGTCAAAAGAGAGCCTACCCATGTATGATCTGAATGGCCTGCGAGAAAGTTGTTTCTATTAAAAAAGTACACATAGTGAAGGCTCAAAGTGATATCGGGCCTTGAACCACAAATAGGAATACAAGGATTATTTTGAGGATTAAGTGGTTTGTTAGAATTGATAAACAAAGTTTCCTAGTGATATTGTCTTACAGTGATATGATAAATGATATTATACATGATAAATATAAAAGAAGATAAAATAGAGAACTTATAGGACAATAAAGAAAATAAATTAAACAGTGATTTAAATTGCAAATACTTTTGTTTGATAAATGGAAAAGGCATTTGTGTTAGTTATTTTTGGAGAAAATGTTCTTGACTTACTTAATAGACTCAAGCATTATTTTTGTGTTCAATCTTCATTCAAATTTTTTCTTCATTCTCCATTCTTTTTCTTTGTACATTAAACATTACCAGACAGAACATTTGGATATCTTTACATAACTCAGCTGTAGCACTTTGGAGTTTAAATCAGAGGATTGTGGATCCAAGTTACCCTTCAGGGATTTAGGCTTACATTTCAGTCTGTTAATGAAGGATCAGAGTACCTAATGATGTGTTACTTATTACAAGAGGCATTGAACTAGGCTATATCAACCTGATCTGGTGGACATAAAAGATTGCATTACATTATTAAAAACAGAGTTCTCCGTAGTGTCCTAAATTAACTGGTTGTTATCTAATTATTAGTTACAGGTCCTTGCTGTTCAGAATTTAAATTGGTTATGATCATCATAGAGACCAAAACTTTGTAAAAATAAATATTGGGTGAAACTTGACCAGCTCCATGTGGTGTGGCTTATGGCAAGCTGAGCGGTCCAGTCAATTGGGATTTTCGGCAAAGCCAATCTTGTCAGTTGAGATCACCTCACTGCACTTTGTTTGCTTTTTTCAAATATTCTTGCTAGACAGCAGCAAATACCCAACTGATGATCGCTATAGTTAGTTAAGTGGCTGGTTAACAGATCAACTTATCACGAGTTGTGATCTTACCAGACAAACTATCTGTCAGAAAAAGTCAACAAGGAGACCAGAATGGACTCTTGGCTGGTTCAATATAACTGCTTTCTCCAGGAGATCCATGCTGGCCACAGACAAACTAGAAAGTAGAGCCGGATCCATAATCACCAGTTGCACATACCCGTCCCACGGCTGATAAAAGCACGTTACTTTCAAGCAGGCATTGCCATCATCCTGGCATCTTCCAACACACTGGTACTGTGCCCTGCAAGGCCACATTGTTCCAGAAGTGCCCACCAGCAACTTGCAGTGAATGGCTGTATTGGGCAGAGGGAACACACAGGCAAAGGAACCCATTCCATGGGCTTTACCAGGCTGTCTACCAGGGCTGTTCCCTTGTTCCCTCAGTGTGTATTTCATGGTGCCTATTTGAACTGTCCTCTGTATGCAGACTTTGCTTGCCCTGCCAGGGGTTGGCTGGCACAGTCAGACAATCAGGCAGATGGATATGATGTAGGGTATATGCCCAACAAGGATGTGTGCCATATCACATTGGAACCTGTACCACATGGCCTCAGTGTTCGCACCAAACAAACTGAAATGGTAGCAAGCAGTGCGCATGCTACAAAGTCATGGGGGAGTAGTCCACAGAGAGGTCCAAGAGGACACTTGTCAGTCAGGGGTCTCAGCACAGATAGTCAAGGGCAGCCTCCCATTCTAGCCCTGGGTTTAGTCACACACTGGTGCCTGGTCAGGGTGGTGTTGCACAGAGGCACGTGCCTCTGTGCTCCATGGATAGGGTCAGTCCTTTGTCTCCATAGGGATCAGTCCAGTAGGAGAGTACTGTCATGATTAGGGATATGTGTGTCAAACAGCCAGAGATGTGGGTAGGCCAGGACCCATGCAGCCAGGTCCGGTCGCTCAAGAGAGTGGGCTACAGTCAGCCAGCTGTCTCCATTCACAGGAATTAAGGAGGACGGGTCGAGTGAAGAGTAGGCTGGGATGTGGGCACGAGTTTTAATCCCATGGACAGAGCTTGGATAATGACTTGGAAAAGTGTGAAGCCTGTGGGGGTTAAGGGAATGGCATTTAGAGAGGAGAGCTTTATATTGGGGGTCTCAACAGCATTTTGGTATTGATGCTGAGGACCACTCACTGTCATGTTAATCATGATGCAAATGGATGGCACGTAATACTGAGGAGAACTGCTGCCATATGCAGGATAAGTGAGTGGACTTGTGAAGGAGGAAGCTGAACTCTAACCATTCACTGGGCCTTCATTGGGGAACAATATTCTCCTTCGACACATGAAATACTGGTCATGCAAGGATGTAGTATGCCAATGCACTGTCCTACAACATTCACTGTCTGGGTTGTACTTCCCGAAACTCACTGTAATAAGCACTGCTACCCATATAGTCAGCCAAAATATGGGCAATGACGAGGAGGAGGTCTAAAATGCTGAAATGAGCTGCTATTATGTACACAGATTGCTAGATCTGCTTCCACAATGTACTTGATGATCATCACAGACCCGCAACCACTGCACCTGCTTCATGGCAAAGTGATACTCCGGAGCACTATTTACTATCTACAGCCATGATAAAGACGGGAACAACTACATGAATGGTGAAATGCAAAGGTTTATGAATTTACATACTATTGAATATGAAATGAATTTGAGAAATGAGCAATGATAGCAGTGAATCATTGGCGTTTCTGCATTTCCCCTGAGTCCTGATTGCCTGCCTGCCAACCCTCCCAATACAAATGTACAAGGTCCCTCATCACCCAGGCCACAAGGTCATCTCCTGCCAGGGGCTCAGCAAGTGCCTGGTCTCTGGCAGATCTCCTACTATAAATGGCCTGGGCATTTCTTCCTTTACCATGGGGCAGAGTTGCACATGTGTGACCTCATCGAGCCCAGTGTTATGTCATCATCCTGGAGTAGGGGGAGTGAAGTGTCCAGGAGGTAGTGCAGAAGATGGTCCCTCCATGCTTCCATGATGATCTTGGGACAATGGGGATCCCTTCTCTGTGGGAAATGTTTCCGTCTGTATGGGATAAAGGGGGAAGGTATTGCAGCTACTGGTTAGTCGTGTCTTCTCTGTTCATGTCTTCTCCTGCTCAGAGCTGAAAATGTGTTGCTGGTTAAAGCGCAGCAGGTCAGGCAGCATCCAAGGAACAGGAAATTCGATGTTTCGGGCATAAGCCCTTCATCAGGAAGGTCAGGAGTGCTTTTCTCAAGAGTGGATGATGTCAGTCCACTGTGTTATGGGGTATCTTCTCCTGTAAAGGCATAAAGGGGGAAAACAAGTAAGGCACAAGAGAGGGAACAATATTAGGATGTTCCAAGGGATCGAGGAAGCAGAGCCGAGGGCATGTTACATTAGTGATATAAAAGGATTAGAGAAATGATTTCAAATGAGGGTAAGTGTTGTATACAACAGAAGGGGTGCCACAGCATGAGCATTGGTGGGAGATGAATGCAATGGCTTTGAAAGGT
The DNA here is from genome assembly GCF_020745735.1 of Hemiscyllium ocellatum. Lineage (NCBI taxonomy): Eukaryota > Metazoa > Chordata > Chondrichthyes > Orectolobiformes > Hemiscylliidae > Hemiscyllium > Hemiscyllium ocellatum. Next base: position 58,902,966 of record NC_083411.1, read on the forward strand.
TTGAGGTAGCAGAGAGCACTCACTCTGATGGAGTAGAGAAGATCATTGACCTTCTCACCCTGGAAGTAGTATTGATCCAATGACCATCTTCAACCTGGCTGGCATGGTGAGATGGCGTTCTTCTGGGATGTGGACTCCACTCCTCTCCACTGCCCCATCCTCAACAATCCCCAGCTGCCTCTCTGAGAACTGTGGTGTCAGCTAACCCTTCTCTGTCATCTCTCCTGATGCCTAACCCTGCTGAACAGTGTTTGAAAGATGCAACAGCCTCAAGGAATGCTGAGTGGTGATTTTCTCCATGAACTGAGATAGAGATAGGGCAGGGACAGGACATGAATCTCACCAGGAGGATTCCAATGGCAATTGAAGTGACAAGTTTCGCAAGTTACAGTGAGAAAGCTCACTCAGCCTCACAGTGAGAATTGTTCCACCAAACTCACTGGCAACTTGCATAAGCCAAAAAATGCATAATATTCAGCCTTTTCCCAATGACCAACAGAAATCACTGCACAATCAGATTTCACATTTTAAATTATTTTCAGTAAGAAACTAAAATCAATACCAACTAAATATTATTTTGTTAGCAACTAGGACACTCAAGTTAGGTTTCTTACACTATTAGCTAATTAAGACAGCTGAAAACCATTCCATATTTAAGTTATGCCGCAACCTCAATATATAATGCAGTCTTGTAGATAAAATCCAATCCCTTCCAGCAGCTGCTTCTTTCTCCCTTCCACATTGCAGAGGGGCTTTCAACGTTTTTTTGTAAATTGCTTCACTCAGTCTTCAAGCATTTCCAGTAGCAAGGTACCCTTTGGAAACTCATGGTTCCTAAATCTCCGCTTTGGCGATCACAACTGCCTTTGCCTTCAACTTTTCCCAACCTAATTTCTCACTACCATCTGATGCCTGAATCTAGGAGTCTGTATCTAGACTATTACCCCTCTTTTGTATCAATAGCATTTGATTTGTTATGGATTTCCAACTGGGCCCATGTGTCCTGACAATCAAATCACATCCTGACAGCTTTCAAAATAATTACCAGCATCTCTTCGGGGCATTTGTTTTCATTCAAATTTAACGGGACATTTTAAAGTCTTGCATTCATAATAGTTGCTATGTTTCTTACATTAAAGTGATGACATCAGACATACATCATTGATTTGATTTGATTTATTGTTATTTGACAGTAAAGAACTATAAAACAGACAAAGATGCGGAAAGACCAAATATAACTCTAACAAGTAAAGAAAACAGGATGTAAAAAAATTGTGTTATTTGTGTTTTCACGTAAATTCATATATTTATGTTTAGTCAATAAACAATTATAAAACAAATTTCAAATAATCAATTTTGTCAATTTTGTCGTTAATTAGCAAAATTACTCCCAAGTTTGAAAAGAGGTAATTCCAATTGTACATGATGTTCTAACTTCCAAAAACGGTTGTGAAATGTTTACTTTGTTAAGTGACCACCAAGCTCTTATGATCATATTTTAATTCAAAGAATCAAAATGCCATCCACAGCGAAAGCAGGGCATCAATATAGTGCATTGATTTTTAGTGTTCATCTGTACAATATTAAATGTTGAAAGTCATGCAATAGTAGGTTTCTTTCTACATTTCATCAGAGAATCCCCAAAGCGTGGAAGGAGGCTGTATCACCCCTCCACAGATCATCTCACCCCTATTCTTGTCATTCTGCATTTCCAATGGCTAATCTACCTAGTCTGCACACTATGGGCAATCTGCACATCTTTGGACTGTGGGAGAAAACCCATACAAACACAAAGAGAACAAACCCAGACACCTGACACTATGAAGCAGCAGTGCTAACCACTGAGCCACAATGCAGCCCATGAAGACTGATACATTTCTGGCCACTGAATTACTTGTCATGCAGAAATGACTTGCCAGTGTCTGACAGAGAAGTAGTCTAAAAGCCCACTGCAGTTTGTAGCCCCATCACCAAGTTGCATTTATCTTCAAAACGGAGCTGAAAGTTTGCTAGTTTTACAGAAATTACCAGTAACCCAGCATCTTTGGTTGAGGCAAATCAATCAATGTCACAGTTCCAACAATGAAGTGGAGTTGATCATCAAAGTCAAACTCATATCTGACAGTGTGAGATGTTGAGAGAGCTAATGGAAATGAAACAGAATGCCCAGGCTGAAAGAGAAAGAAGACAGATAGGTTAATTAAGGTATTTAGGAAGGAAGAAGAAACATGTTGCACTTCTCAGTATTTCTGGCCCAACTCACTTTTTAAAAACACATACTGGTGTTAAGGGAAAACATATTCTTTCCAATAAAACCAATGAAGCAATCCAACTTGTTGAATTATCAGCTATAGTGATTGTTGGTTTAGTTATATAGTATTCTAAGAAATTGTGAACATGCACAATTTACATTAAACACAATTTTTGTAAACAGAGAGGGAGTGTACTACACGCAAGATCTGAGCAAGTTGTTATATTTTCCTCTCTGTTGTTAGGGAGTTATAAATATAGTTATTTCAATAACAAAATCTGTTCCTGGGTGGGTTGTGAGTAATGCTGGCATGATCCATATTTTGTGTTTGAGAAGATAATAAGTCACCATCTTGAATTCTACTATCCACTTAGCTTAGTTACAGTCAAAGCACTGTTGGACATGGAGTTCAAGGATTTTGGTGTAGGCATAATGATGAGTCAAATTGACATGCAACTTGGAAGATAACTTGAAGGTAGTGGTGCATCTGCCTTTTCTCTTTTAAATGGTAGAAAACACAGGGTTAGAAAGTACTGTCAAAAAAACCTTAACGTGCTGCTCCAGTGCAACTTGGTGATGGTACATGCTGAAGTCGTGATATTCTGTTCGTGAAGGGACTGAATGTTTAAGGTAATAGATGTGGTTCTGATCAGATGGGCTGTTTTGTCCTCGATGTTATTGAGCTTCCTGAGTTTTATGGAGTTTCACTCATGTAGATATGTGAGTGTATTCTATTGCGTACTTGAATGATGCCTCTTAGTGGTGAAGAAGTCCAGATGAAGCTCAAGTTTTGTGTGGAATCAAACCATAATGAGTGAGTTATAATCTTTACAACTGTATCCAAGTGAAACCTTCTGCTGTTGGAACTGTGGTGGACCATAGTTCTGCTTGCGTCATTGCTCCCCAGCTCTGTTCTGAAGAAGAGTCATATTTAACCTTTAATGTTCTGAATCAGTCTGATTTAACACAATGACAGTGCGACACAACACAATGGAATATGTCCTCGGTGTGAAAAGGGAACTGTGTCTCTACTCAGACTATTCAGTGCAATACAATCATGAACAGATGTGTCATGATAGATAGATCAGCAAAGACAAAGTAAAGTAGATTTCTCCCTTAAATTGGTTGTCTCAACAAAAACAGAAATTGGTGGAGAAACTTATCTGGTCTGACAGCTTGATGAAGGGCTCTGGCCCGAAACGTCGAATTTCCTGTCCTGATGAAGGGCTCTGGCCCAAAACGTCGAATTTCCTGTTCCTTGGATGCTGCCTGACCTGCTGTGCTTTAACCAGCAACACATTTTCAGCTTCTGTGAAGAGACAAACAGAGCTAATGTTTTGAGTTGAAACTTATGATTTCCATAACTCACAATTCTTTGTTTTATTTTGATTTTCTCAATGACTGCTGCAAGTCCAATTAAACATGTTTATCCTTCCATACTCAGCCAGTTCAGTGAAGGGACTGAATGTTTAAGGTAATAGATAGGTTCTGATCAGATGGGCTGTTTTGTCCTCGATGTTATTCAAAATCTCCATCCAGATCACACTTTGTGCACTTGCCAAGATATTGATGAACAAAGAGACCTTGGAGTGCGGGTTCCTCTAAAGTAGAGTCAGAGGTAGAAACAGGATTTCAAAGAAGGTATTTAGGGTGTCTTTGCCTTTATTGATCAGTGCATTGAGCGTAGGAGTTGGGAGGTCATGCTGAGGTTGTACAGGTCATTGGATGGTCATTACTAGAGTACTGCATTTGATTCTGGTCTCCCTGCTATAGGAAAGATGATGTGAAACCTGTAAGGGTTCAGAAATGATGTACAAGGATTTTGCCCGGGTTGGAGTGTTTGATCTATAGGGAGAGATTGAATAAGCTCGGGCTATTTTCCCTGGAGTGTCAGAGGCTGAGGGGTTGACCTTATAGGGGTTTATAAAATCATGAGGGGCATAGATAGGATGAATAGCCAAGGTCTTTTCTCCAGGGTAGCAGAGTACAAAACTAGAGGGCATAGGTTTAAGGTGAGAGGGGAAAAATTTAAAAGGGACTAAAGAGTAACTTTTTCATGCAGAGGATGGTGCATGTTTGGAATGAGCTGCCAGACGAAGTGGCAGAGGCTGGCGCAATTACAACATTTAGAAGGCATCTGGATGGATACATGAATAGGAAGGCTTTCAAGTGATATGGGTCAAACACTGGCCAATGCTAGATTAACTTAGGATGTCTGGTCGGCATGGACGAGTTGGACAGAAGGTTGTGGAACCCAATGACTCTATTATCTTTGCTGTGTGTAGACTATTTATTGCACTGCATTAGCAGTTTAGAATAATTGCACAACTAGCATATATACAATCATCAAAAAAAGGATGTTGATTGTACATGGATTGTTTGTTAGCTATGTGCTATATTCTGTGCAGCTGCAAACCCATACGGTTTAGAGGGACCATTCTTAGCTATCACCAGTGTTACCCAAATGGTTTTCAATGTGAAGGAGTATGGCAGCAATCAGGAGAAGGTTTCCTTTCCCAATAATGAGTTAATGTCGTGAGACTTCATGGAGTTTAGATTCAAGGCTTAGGACTCCCAGAAACACTGTCCCAACAGTGTATTACAGTGTTACCATTTCTGCTGGATCTGTCCTATATTCTGCAGTGGTTTAAAGTAGTGGAATGGTTTGCTCAGCTATTTCAGAGGGCCCTTACAAATCTACCACTGTGTTGTGGGTCTGGGTCACATATTGACCAGACCTGGTAAGTTATCTCCCTTAAGGGTATCTCTGATTGAGTTGGGTTTTACAAATTTCATATCGCTTCATTTGTACTATTTCTGCTAAAAGCTTTTTCTCCAAATTTACTTATTTAACTGAATTCAATTCACAGTGTTAGAGTGAAATTTCAATGCAAGTCTTCAAATTATTAGTCCATGATTTTGGATTATGAGTACAAGAACAAAGCTGCAAAACTATTGTACATCTCCTTTACTCACTGCTGAGCCCTCTGACATATATTTTTAGTTCTAGTGTTAGTAATTCTTCCATCAGTCATTTCTTAAGCTTCATCTCTGATGAGGAAAAGAATATATCACAACATGATTTTCAGCCTACACTCATTGACTGTTGTCATAATATTATTTCCTCTTGGATACATTTTAGATTACTTACAGTGTGGAAACAGGCCCTTCGGCCCAACAAGCCCACACCGACCCGCCGAAGCGCAACCCACCGATACCCCTACATATACCCCTTACCTAACACTACGGGCAATTTAGCATGGCCAATTCACCTGACCCGCACATCTTTGGACTGTGGGAGGAAACCGGAGCACCCGGAGGAAACCCACGCAGACACGGGGAGAATGTGCAAACTCCACACAGTCAGTCGCCTAAGGCGGGAATTGAACCCAGGTCCCTGGCGCTGTGAGGCAGCAGTGCTAACCACTGTGCCACCGTGCCGCCCCACATCTATTGCTGAAAACCTCTCATATAGATGCTATACTATACCACCTCATCTACATTCACAATATTTCAGGAGGGTTGGTGTGAACTCGAACTATCATGCAGGAAAAGCTGGTCCAAACTCAGAGTCTGCAGGAAAGGAGCAGAGTGCTGTTTTTGAATACAATGACTCCAGTGGGGGATGCTGACAAGTATAAGTCACCCAACATTGGAAATTTTGAGATGAAAAATTACATACAACAGGGAATTTGGGAAATTTCCCTTCATTTGCAGAGGAGCCCAAATGCTCAGGACTGGCTGTGGAACCACCTTTGAGTGATCTGGCACTACATCCACAGCTGAACATAGGCCAGAACCCAGACTGATGTTTACATATCATTCTGACTGACAGATATGTAATCCCTGCATTGACTATGGTCCAATCGTTGGACTTCAAAGACTCTGATCTCTGGACTTCAGTAGGAGCGAAGACCTAACTGGCTCTGATCAACCTCCTGGACTGAGATTGGCCATACTCTTTGACTGACTGTGGTTTTTCCCCCTGACAAGCCACAATTCCCTTTCATCCCACTAAGTATGATGCCCTTGGACTTTGAGACATGGCCATTTGGTTGAAGCACATTCAGTGTGTTTGTGGTGTAAACTGCTGGCACGTTCTGTAGTTGTAACATTGGCTTGGTGTGGTTTCATACAGCACCATGCTTACCCCTTTGACCGACCAGTGCTCTGAATCATAATAAGCTGCATGCTTTTCCCACTGTGCTAAAAAAATGCAAGCCAGACAGTGTGACAAATTCAAGTCAATGCAAAATGAGTTAGCATCCAGAAATTAAACTAAGGGCTACAAGGTTCCTTGTGTGAAGATGCATGAGGTGCGTGCATGTCCTTGTGCACAAAACAATCTGGCAGAAACATAGACAGTCCTTACTGTCCCTGAACCTGAGCTCCAAAATGAAATCATGAAGGGCTGAAGGGTACTGTGAGTTGGTCTGAAAACAGCATGATGCTGTGGTGAGGCTGATGGTTTGATTTTGCTGACTTAAATCTAAGATGGGTATAAGAGTACAGTGACATTGGAGTCTGCAGGAAATTCGTGTGAAGACAGAATTGTCTGACAGTCCGGAGAAGCTGATGGTGAGCTTCTGTCATCAAGTAAATGCTTTGATTTTCGTGTCAGGAATTGGCATCATCTTGTTTCTTGTGAAAGGACAGGATTGAGAGCCTCATAGAAAGGAGATGAGATCAACTAATGTGTGCAAATTCATTAAAGTCATCACATCCATGCATTAGTGAGCTTCCAAACTCCCCATTTAAGCATTAAGGGAAATATCTTGACACCAAGAATCGAACTATTTTCATTTTGCTGTATTTTCCCAACTTCCTTGCAATTGCCCAGTCAACTCAAGGGAGTGAAAATTTTTGTCCTTAGATCAGGTTATGTTCATGAACAACCTCACCACACATGTGCAGCAACTCAAGTTTGCAGCACCATGTCAGTACAAAGTGAAGTAATATCACATCCACAACAAAAATGGTTCTGCCCATGTTTTCACACTGCAGGTTGGTGCGGTGTGGAACATAGTCTTTAGCAGTTTAGCAGAGTAGACCAGCTGCAGATAGTAACAAGGAAGTGGTGGCCATGCAGCTACAATCTTGCAAATGCAACTAGTCAATCTGTACCTGTATTATGGAGGGAAGTATGACAGCCTGCGTAATCAGGTCAACAACATCTCGTAACTAAATGGATATTGTTCACATACAGTGAACCTCACTGTATCCAAAAGAATCTTTGATAGATACCAAAGCTGCAGCTGAATTGGCTGTGGATAAATCAGAATTTACATGCATTCCATACTCAGCGCTAGAAATTTAAGACTGAGATAGATTGGTTCTTGAGTACCAAGGGGATCAATGATTACAGGGAGAAAGCGGGAGAACACGGTTGAGAAATTTATCAGCCATGATAGAATGGCAGAGCAGACTCATTGGGCTGAATGGCCTAATTTCTGCTCCCATGTCTTATGGTTTTATGGTCTTAAATGCTTCCATATAACAATGTATCTGTACTTGCATGGGTGATATTGACCACATGTGCACTGGTGCATTATATCTTATTCATTGTTACCTGTAAAAGCCAACACTAGGCCCATTTGCAAATGCACAGAGGACCATTTTGATAGTCATCTTTGCACTTTGGCCATATACTGTGTACTTGAAGTAAACAATAGTCTTGTAAGATGTCTACACATAGCTGTGATTTCCACTTGCATCCTTCTGGTACTGAACTTTACATTATATATTAAAAAGTAAAATTGATATAAGCAATATAGACAAAATGCTTTGCTAAACAGCTTATTCTATATTACTTGATTGCACCTTTAATTCATACAGATGGTGTTTGCTTTTTTTTCCCAGTCTGTGCTCAAAGTAAAAATGATTTTAGTGAAAGAGTGAGTGGATTTGACACTAATTGCTAACCTTTTTGAAATGGGTTTAAATCCAATTTAAACCAATGGGATGAAAGTATCTTGGCTGTGAAAGATCTACATAAAATGAATCTGAAACTCTCAGTCCAGACTTACTGTGTCATCACCACAAACTGACAACTTCAATTCACAAGAACACGGGTTGGTGTTGGAAATAGGAAAAATGTCACACTGATGCAAACATATAATGGAGTTTAAATACATTGGTGGAACTTCAGACATGGCGGTTTGCTCCTCATACAAACTGAAAATGCTAGAAACATTCCATCGGCCTATCAATGTTTAAGAAAAGCAAAGTTGGGATAGCATTTGAATGCAAACTCCTTGCATGTTCCATTTTGCCAACAATTTTAGGTACCCTTCAGAGCTTCAGTGTAGCAGCTTATTTTTTACAGTTCCTCACAACCGGCAGATTCTAATCCAACTCTCCCGGTTTGGATGTTTCACAAACTAATCACTTTTGTACTTGGAGATACTTATTTCCTGAACTTTCCATATATTCCTTTAAGGAGATAAAACAAAACTAGTTTTTTTACCTCAGTTAGCTGTCTTACAATCTACCATAACAACTTTTAATTTCTGGGTTTTCTGAATCAAAATTAACCTGTGATCACTCTGAACTGGAAGCTAGCTAATAGTCTTTTGTTTTCAGCCAACTGTTGTAAACAAAACAGTATAAACAATTTCCCATCAATTAACAACATGGATCTAGTCAGAAGTCACATGACACCAGGTTAAAGTCCAACAGGTTTATTTGAAATCATAAGCGTTTGGAGCACTGCTCCTTTGACAGGTGAAGTCTGATGAAGGAGCAACACTCCGAAAGATTATGATTTCAAATAAACCTGTTGGACTATAACCTGGTGTCATGCAACTTCTGACTTTGTCCACCCTAGTACAACACTTGCACCTCCACATCATAACATAGATTTGCAGCCACTTGATTTGTGAGCAATACTAGATTAGGTCACTGTTTCAGAATGACTTTTTGAACTTGATTTCATTTTAAGAAAATCCTTCACAGATTTAGCTATCATACATTTGTCACTACTTTGAAATCCTAACTGCAATGAAGATATGAATATATAGGGAATCACAACTCACACACCATATCAATATTTAAGGTGATCAGAATCTTTAACAACTTTTTGCACCTTATAGCCTGAAAAAGCAGCACAACATACCTGAACACAACTTCAAAGTAATGTACCTCAGCAAATGGTGCTCTCTGATTCAGCCATGACAGTTCATTGAATTGTATTTAACAGATCGTCACTTCTGTGCATTGGCAGAATTACATTGCCATAGCAATATGCAAAATCATCCTGCTCTCAAAATACCAACAGCAGTGACAGAGAAACCAGTCTCCATCTCACTGTGGCCACAGTTCATGAGATTCAAATCTCAGCTACAGTTGCAGTACAGATCACACATGATACAATCAAATCAGTTAACAATCTGCAAGGAAATGACTTTGGAGTGAAATAAAAGCCAAATATTCTGTAGATTCTGGAATGATTCCTGCAGATTGGGTGGAGGTAATTGTCATACCACTATCTAAGAAAGGAGCAAGAGATAAAACCAGGAAGTACACACCTGTTGGCCTGACGTCAGTAACAAAGAAGATGCCAGAATTTATTAAAATGATGTATTAAGCGGACACTTAGAGAACAATAAGCATATTTATAGAACATAGAACATAGAAGGATACAGCGCAGTACAGGCCCTTCGGCCCTCGATGTTGCGCCGACCGAATCCTACCTAACCTATACTAGCCCAATAACTTCCAAATGCCTATCCAATGCCCGCTTAAATGACCATAAAGAAGGAGAGTTCACCACTGATACGGGCAGGGCATTCCATGAACTCACAACCCGCTGTGTGAAGAATCTACCCCTAACATCTGTCCTATACCTACCACCCCTTAATTTAAAGCTATGTCCCCTAGTAACACCTGACTCCATTAGCGGTAAAAGGTTCTTAGTATCTACCCTATCTAAACCCCTAATCATCTTATACACTTCTATCAGATCTCCCCTAAACCTTCTCTTCTCCAATGAGAACAGCCCCAAGTGCCTCAGCCTTTCCTCATAAGATTTTCCTACCATTCCAGGCAACATCCTGGTAAACCTCCTCTGCACTCGTTCTAAAGCTTCCACATCCTTCCTATAGTATGGCGACCAAAACTGCACACAATACTCCAGATGAGGCCTCACCAGATTCTTATACAACTGCAACATGACCTCAGGACTCCGGAACTCAATTCCTCTGCCAATAAAGCCCAGTACACCATATGCCTTCCTCACAGCACTATTTACCTGGGTGGCAACTTTCAGAGATCTGTGTACATAGACACCAAGATCCCTCTGCTCATCCACACTACCAAGTAGCCTACCATTAGCCCAGTAATCCATCATCTTGTTATTCCTACCAAAGTGAACGACTTCGCACTTAGCTACATTGAATTCCATTTGCCACATTTCCGCCCAGCTCTGCAACTTATCTATATCCCGCTGTAACCTACCACTTCCTTCCTCACTATCCACAACTCCACCGACTTTCGTGTCATCCGCAAACTTGCTTACCCAGCTTTCAAGTCCTTCCTCTAGATCATTTATAAAGATAACAAAAAGCAATGGTCCCAAAACAGATCCTTGTGGTACACCGCTAGTAACTGCGCTCCAAGATGAACATAATCCATCAACTACTACCCTCTGTCTCCTTCCAGCCAGCCAATTCCTAATCCAAACCTCTAATGTATCCTCAATGCCATACCTCCGAAGTTTTAGCATTAGCCTACCATGGGGAACCTTATCGAACGCCTTACTAAAATCCATATACACAACATCTACTGCTTTACCCTCATCCACTTCCATAGTCACCTTCTCAAAGAACTCAATAAGGTTTGTGAGGCACGACCTGCCCTTCACAAAACCATGCTGGCTATCCCTGATCACGTTATTCCTACCCAGATGTTCATAAATCTTATCCCTTACCATTCTCTCTAAGACTTTGCCCACCACTGAAGTCAGACTCACTGGCCTATAGTTACTAGGGCTATCCCTACTCCCTTTCTTGAACAATGGGACCACATTCGCTATCCTCCAGTCCTCTGGTACTATTCCCGTAGACAATGACGACATAAAAATCCAGGCCAATGGCTCTGCTATCTCCTCCCTAGCTTCCCATAGGATCCTGGGGTAAATGCCATCAGGCCCAGGAGACTTATCTATATTCATCCTTTCCAATATTCCCAAAACCTCTTCCCTGCATATTTCCAGGGCATCCATTCTAATTATTTGTGATTCCATATTCACATCAGCAACAGTGTCCTGTTCCTGAGTGAATACTGATGAAAAGTACTGATTTAATGTCTCTCCAATCTCCTCCGCCTCCACACACAACTTCCCACTACTATCCTTGACTGGACCGATACCTACCCTAGTCATCCTTTTATTCTTGACATACCTATAGAAAGCCTTTGGGTTCTCCCTAATCCTACCAGCTAAAGACTTTTCATGTCCCCTTCTCGCTTCTCTTAGCTCCCTCTTTAGCTCCTTCCTGGCTACCTTATAACTCTCTATCGCCCCTACTGAACCTTCACGCCTCATCTTTACATATGCCGCCTTCTTCCCTTTCACAAGGGACTCCAATTCCTTACTAAACCACGGCTGCCTCACAAGGCCCTTTACACCATGCCTGACTGGTACATACCTATCGAGGACACGCAGTAGCTGCTCCTTGAACAATCCCCACATCTCATTAGTGTTCTTCTCTTGAAGCCTGTTTTTCCAATCCACACATCCTAAGTCATGCCTCACTGCATCATAATTTCCCTGCCCCCAGCTATAGCTCTTGCCCTGCGGCGCACGATTATCCCTCTCCATCACTAAAGTAAAAGTCACCGAGTTGTGGTCACTGTCCCCGAAGTGCTCACCTACCTCCAAGTCTAACACCTGGCCTGGTTCATTACCTAGAACCAAATCCAATATAGCCTCCCCTCTTGTTGGCCTGTCGACATATTGTGTCAGGAAACCCTCCTGCACACATTGTACAAACACCGACCCATCTAATGAACTCGAGCTATAGCTCTCCCAGTCAATATCTGGGAAGTTAAAGTCCCCCATAACAACCACCCTGCTACCTTCACTCTTTTCCTGAATCATCCTCGCAATATTATCCTCTACTTCTCTAGGACTATTAGGAGGCCTGTAGAAAACACCTAACAGGGTGACCTCACCTTTCCTATTTCTAACCTCAGCCCAAACTACCTCAGATGGCAAGTCCTCTTCCATCGTCCATTCCACTGCTGTGATACTGTCTTTGACAAGTAATGCCACGCCTCCCCCTTTTTTACCCCCATGTCTGATCCTACTAAAACATTTGAACCCTGGAACATGCAACAGCCATTCTTGTCCCTGTTCTACCCACGTCTCTGTAATGGCCACAACATCGAAGTCCCAGGTACCAACCCACGCTGCAAGTTCACCTACCTTATTCCTTATACTTCTGGCATTGAAGTATACACACTTCAATCCACCTTTCTGGTTACAGGCACCCTCCTTAGAGATCGCTGCATTATTCCTAACCTCCCTACACTCAAGGTCCTGTACCCTAAAGCTACAGTCCAGGTTCCCATGCCCCGGCGGAGTTAGTTTAAACCCTCCCAAAGAGCACTAGCAAACCTCCCCCCAAGGATACTGGTGCCCCTCAGGTTCAGGTGTAGACCATCCTTTTTATAGAGGTCCCACCTTCCCCAGAAAGGACCCCAGTTGTCCAGAAACCGGAATCCCTCCCTCCTGCACCATCCCTGTAGCCACGCATTTAACTGCTCTCTCTCCCTATTCCTCGACTCTCTATCACGTGGCACAGGTAACAAACCAGAGACTACAACTCTGTTTGTTCTAACTCGGAGCTTCCAACCTAGCTCCCTAAAAGCCTGTCTGACATCCTCACCCTTCTTCCTACCTATATCGTTGGTGCCAACGTGGACCACGATCTGGGGCTGCTCCCCCTCCCCCTTAAGGACCCGGAAAACACAGTCCACATGGATCTGAGAATGTGAAATCATGTTTGACAAACTTGGAATTTTAGAACATGTTCCGAAAGAAATTTGGTAAAGGAAAGTTGATGGACATAGTTAACTGGATTTTCAGAAGGCCTTTTGATAAGGGTTTCACAGGAGATGTATAGTAAAATTAAAATATAGCATAGGAGGTAATATTCTGGCATGAATGAAGGATTGGCTAACAGGCAGAAATCTGATTAGGAATAGATAGGTTATTCTAGTATTCACAGACTGTGATTGATGGGGCACCGTTAGCTTCAGTACTTGGGCTCCAGCTGTTCACAGCACATATCAATGATTTGAATGTGGGAACAAAATGAAATGTTTCTCAGTTTGCAGAACTAAGTGGGGTGTCTGCTACAAGCAAAATATAAAGCAGTTTCAGGAGGACTTGGACAGGCATAGTGCATCAGCAAGAACATGGCTGATGGGGTATTATGTGAAAAAACTGAGGTGATCCACTTTGGTGGAAGGAACAGATGCACAGCGTACTTCTTTGATGGTAAGCGGTTAGAAAATGTAAACAAGTAAAGGAAATGAGGTGAGTTTGTCAATAAGCCACTGAAGGCTAATATATAAGTGCAGCAAGCTGTTAGGCAAACCATTGCATGTTATCCTTTATCATGAAAAAATCTGAGTACAACCTAGTGAAGTCTAGCTTCAGTTGTATATGGGATTGGTTAGGCTCCACCTGGAGTACTCTGTGCAGCAGTGATATCCTTAACTCAAGAAAGATATTATTGCCAGAGAGAGATAAAGGTTCAGCAGACTTGTTCCCAGGAATGCAAGATTGCCTTATGAAAAGCATTTCAGCAAATTGGGCCTATATTTTCTAGAAACATAGAAAATGGGAGTAGGAGTAGCCCATATGGCCTGTCCCCATTCAGTATGACCATGGATGATCATCCAACTCAGTCCCCTCTTTCTGTTTGTTCTCTGGTCTTAACCTCTTCAGTCTATCTTCATAACTGTCCATTTCCCTTATAAATCCCGCTGCACACTCTCCAATAGGATAACACTTTTCCTATAATAACAAACAGAAATTTACTTAATAAAGGTTTGAAGAATGAGAGGCAATTTCATTGAAACCCACAAAATACTTAAAGGGATAAACAGGGCAAATGCAGGCAAGTTGTTTCTCCAGATTGGGGATTAAAGAAGTAAGGGTACAATTTAAAAACAAGGATGTGCCACTTATACCTGAGATAAGGAGGGTTTTTTTAAATTCAGAGAGTTTTGAAGCATTGGAATTCTCTACCCAAGAATACCATAGAAGCTCAGTATTTGAATATGTTTAAGATAGAGATTGATATATTTCTCATCATAATAGTGTGAAGGGTGATGGTCTGCATTGGAGGTTGAGGAGGGACCTTATAGAGGTTTATAAAATCATGAGGGGCATGGATAGGATAAATAGACATGATATTTTCCCTGGGATGGGGAAGTCCAGAACTAGAGGGCATAGATTTATGGTGAGAGGGAAAAAAATTTATAAAGGCCCTAAAGGGCAACTTTTTCAAGCAGAGGTGGTACTTGTATGAAATGAACTACCAGAGGAAGTGGTGGAGGCTGGTATGATTACAACATTAAAATGGCATATGGATGGATATATGAATAAGAAGGGTTTAGAGGGATATGGGCCAAGTGCTGGCAAATGGGACTAGATTAGTTTAGGATATCTGGTTGGTATGGACAAGTTGGACCAAAGGGTCGGTTTCGGTACTGTACATCTTCTGATGCTCTGACTTTAATAGTTGTCTAAAAATGATGAAAGTGTTTGTCTAGCCACAATCATATTAGATGGCAGATCAAGCTCATGGGGCTGAATGGTCAACTCCTGTTGCTAAGTACCTGAAGAATTACATCTGACACACTGAGCAATTACGCAACCCACACAAAGATCAAGATATTCCACTTGATTGACATGTTGATGCTCAAGACTATGAAGTTGAAGATAATCTCAAGGTTTATCTGTTCCAATTTGGACCCCAAAAGTGTGAACAGTTACAGTCAGCAACTGCTCAAGAAGAGCAATTACAAGAGTTTCAAAATGTCTTTATCCAGGGACTGCCTGACAGCATTAACCAAAGTCCTTGGGAAGATTTGTTTTTATTTTGGGTAAACTGCAATGTACTCAGTATCTCACGACAAGTCATTTTCATGAGCCAACAAGTCTTATTGTCAAAATCATTGCCCCAAAATATTATGTCAGCAATACACCAGCAGCACATGGCCAACGAAAGCACAAGATAAGTAGCATGAATCTGTGTATTGACTAGGGATGAATCAAAATATTCAAAGATTTGCTCATGCATGTGAGGTATGACTATCAACACCAAAAGCAAAAGGAGCTTGACATCCATATGGTGTTCCATTCTCTCCTTAGACAAAAATAGAAATGGGTCGTGAGTATGGTGCTGGAAAAACGTAGCAGGTTAGGCAGCATCCAAGGACCAGGAAAACTGACATTTCGGGCAAAAACCCTTCATCTTTCCTGATGAAGGCTTTTGCCTGAAATGTTGATTTTCCTGCTCCCCAGATGCTGTCTGACCTGCTGTGCTTTTCTAGCACCACACTCTCGACTCTAATCTCCAATATCTGCAGGTCGTCACTTTTGCCTAAAAATAGAAATGGACCTATTCACAGTGCATAGGGAAGAGAATATTTTTGTGTCAAATAACTTCTCAAATTTCCCATTGTTAAATGACTTAGCGACACAATGAACATGAGTATCAATGACAGCATGTGTTATTTTCAATTTTTATCGGTATCTCAGAATAGATGTCTGACAACAGTTTGCAGTACTCTAGAAAACCATTTCAAAATATGTGTGTTCAGTAGAAAGTGATCCATATCACATTGTCACCCCGTTATCCACATTCAAATAGTCTAGCAGAATGTAGGTATTGCTATCAAATCAATAAATCAATCAATTAACTGTCAAGCAACAACATAATATCTTCATCTCGCATTGCTGTGTTTTCTTGCAATACCAATGGAGAGGGATTAGCATTCCCAATGCAACATACATTTGGAAGTCAAGTGCAAAAGACATTGCCCAGCAACTAATATTGTAAGCATTCTGGGACAGGTGAAAGTAAACATATTCAATGCTATCAAAACCACACATTCGATAGAAATTTTGCATTAGAAATCCTACAAATATTTGGATGTCAGCAAGGATTTCTAAAAAAAATGCATATCAGCCAGATCATGCAAAGTGTTACTGATCTTGGTGTTCCATTGCAAAGGAACAGAAGCCAGCTCAGTCTAAAGTTCAGCATGCCAATCATGCATGAAGAGAATAAGCAAGAACCTCTGACTTTGATGTTGACTGTGTTGAAGTTGTAGTGATGGTGAGTGACAGCAACTATCAGCAAGACAGCCAAGTTGTCCAACAAATGCAATAGAGAACAGTGCATTACTCACCAGACAAGTCTACAATCAGCAGATCAGGATGCATTATAAACAATTGAAAGTGTTACATTGAAGTTCAAGATGTTTGTTTTGTAAACTCTCCTCGGCCTGTTTTTATTATTAACAAATTGACAACACATACCAATGTAATTCCAGCTATCCCTGTTTTTGGGATACAGTCAGGCTGTCAGCTTACCTTTAAGAGGCATACTTGTGCCTTCATCCCTACATCAGAGCATATGATTGGCAGGTATAAAGATCTTACACTCCACCTTACCACGGAACACTTGAAGCATGACACTCCATTGGATGTTTGCTGCTCCATGTTAAACTGTTAGTCTACTATCAGCCCAGTCACTTATGCCTCTGCAGAATATTATCTTGTCCATAATAGCTTGTTACAATAAACATCAGTTGCATTCTTCAATACCACAATATTACACCCAATTTCTCATGTCATGGAAGATAACGTAAATGTATAATGCCACATCCAGAAAACCATTCATTTGAAGGCAAAATCACACCACCGAACTCCCAGCTACACCCTCAATCCAACCCAATTACCATCTAAACAGTTGACTACACTCTGATCTGACTAATTTCCAATCCCCAAAACTACCCATTCACCAACTCATCCATTACTCACACATCTATTCACTAAATTAGATACCCATTCACTTATTTACTGGGAGACTTGGATCATTAAAATTGGCCTGACTACACAGTTACCTTTGTGAAACTGGGGTGTTGTAGTTATTCTCCTCCGACAAACCACAAGAGGACTCAAGTATGCAGGTTAACTTCACATTTATTCAAGTAATCTCAGTATTAGACTGGCTGAATAGAATTCTGTCTAACATTCTGTCCCATTTTTGCCCGGCTTTGTTCCATGTCTGTCTAATTTTGGTCTGATGTCTCTCTGATTTTGATCCACATCTGTATCCCATGTCTGTCTCCTACATCTGGCCGATCTCAGTCCAACGTCTGTATCCTACTTCTGTCCAATTTGTAATGAAAATCATCTAACTTTCTACATGTTCTTGTTTTCATTTCATTCTTCAATAATAAACAGAAATCTTCCATTTTAGGTATTTCTGTTATCCTTTCACAACAACCTATTTATACTCTACAAAAATAAACCAAAAAATTGCAATGCTGGAAATCAGAAACAAAAACAAATTGCGGGGAAAGCTCAGCAGGTCTGGCAACATATGTGGAGAGAAAGCAAAGTTAATGTTTTGTCTCCAGTGACCCTTCTTCAGAACAGAAGGGTTCTAAAGAAGGGTAACCAGATCTAAAACATTAACTTTGTTTTCTCTCCACACGTGCTGCAAGACCTGTTTTCCCAACAAGTTCTATTTATACTCGCGTTGGCTCTCAAGAGTTGATACAGGCCTTAGGATGTTCAAAGTTCTCTCCATTCATTTCTGCTGACATGGACATGGAGGGCATTCTAGATTCATGTCTGCCGCAATGTGTTTTGCAGTACCAGCTTGTAAGGTGTTAACCTTACTCTTGTTGTAACCTCTTTTTATAAAAACTTGTTTAATTCCCACTTTTGGGGAGTGTGCAACCTTCGTCCATCCTCCAACCTTCGAGAAGCAGTTTGAGTAGACAGCTGAAAGGATCAATGCATGAAGTTACTTGTGGGAATGGTTTGCACTGTCAGTAACTACATGGCTGAATGGAGTATGAAGAAATATATAGTGAGCTTATCAAAAAAGTGAGATGATAATCATGGGGACTTTTAATCTACATGTCAACCAAAATGGTTGAAATGGACAAAGTTCCTAGATGAAGATTTGTCCAAATATTTTCATAGTAGTTACTTGGAACAGGACTTTCTAGATCCATCTGGAGACCATGCAACATTTATCTGATATTGTGCAATGAGATAGGATTAATTAATGACTTCATATTGAAGGCAGCCTGAGGTGGCATTGACCATAATATGATTGAATTTTACACTCAGTTTGAGGAAAATATGGCTGGGTTCAAGATGAGTATCTTAAATTCAAATAGTTGCAATTATGAGGACATGAACATAAAGCTAACTGAAGTGAACTGGCAAATAAGGCTGATGCATAGGTTAATGGAGGTGCAGTGGCATTCCATCTAAAGGATATTTAAACAATATACATAACAGATATATTACAATCAGAAAGAAGGGTGGAGCAAACAGATTGTTCAGATATGGGTTACCAATCAGTCAGGTGTGGAGAGAGGATCAGATGTATAATTGAATTTCAGAGAAGTATAAGAAAAATATGCAGCAATGTTAGAGGAATTCAACTATGCAAATATTAAAGAGGATTGTTTTAACGTGAGTGGCAGGGAGGGAGAAATATTCCCAAATTACCTCCAAAAGTACCTCGACAGACCAACAGAAGAGAGAACAGTTCTGAGCCTAATATTTGTATACGAGGCCAAGCAGGCAGAAGGCATATAAATAGGAGAGCATTTTGGAGATAGTGACCACAACTCAGTTATATGTAGGCTGGTTATGGAAAAAGATAAGAATGGGCTGAGTATAAAAGTTCTAAACTCCACAGATAACTTTACTAAGCTATGATAAAATTTGACCAAAGTGAACTTGGAGCAGTTACTTGCAGACAAAACTATGTGAGAAGCATTCAAGCAAAAAATAGTGAGAGAGTACAGGCCAAGTATGTTCCCATAAAGACAAAGCATGGTACCAAGACTGGAGAACCCAGGATATCATGGGACATAAATGTTAGGATTTTTTTAAAAAAGAGACGCTTATAGCAGACAGCAAGAGCTCCCTAAAGGAATATAAAAGGCACAGAGAGGCTTTTAGAAAATAAATTAGGAATGCAAATAGGGTGCATGAGGAAGCATTGGCAAGTAGAATGGAGGAAAACTCAAATGTTTTCTTAACTGTATTAAAAACAAGAGAATAGCTAGGAAAAGAAAAGGATGCTTTAGGAATCATACAGATAATCTGGAAGTCATGGCTAATGTTCTCAATAAATACTTTACATCAGTCTTTCTGATGGAAAGAATGACACAAATACACATTAGGGTGGAGGACAGTGAAATATTAGAAGAAATTAACATAGAGAGTGAGGGAACAGGTACTAGCACCTGACAAAGGAGCTGTGTTAATGAAACTTCTATGATTTCAAATAAACCTGTTGAACTATAACATGGTGTCATTTGACTTTGTCCACCCCAGTCCAACACTGGCACCTCCACATCAAGTAATAGCAGAGTTAGCAACTTGAAAAGTGGATAAGTTTGCAAGCCCAAATGAAATCTATTCCAGCTGTTGGGCCTGGCAAAGGAGCAAGTATCAAGGACCCAGGCAATAATTGTCAAATATTCTCTTGCCACAGGTGAGATCACATGGTCTTGCTTTTCCGGTAATTTCTGACTTTGTTGGTGAGGACACATAGTCTCCTTCTGTGTTAGAAGCCTCTATTAGCATCAAGCAATCATAAAATAATCAGAGATGAGTGACAGGACAGAAGATTGGGCAAAGTATTTTTAAAAATTAGTTTAAAGAGGGAAAATTTAAAATGAGCTAAAAATTAGCATATTCTTATCAGACCATAAGGCTGCTCTCTCATGAGAGAGAGAGAGAAAGAGAGATATGAATTATAGTGGTTTAGCCTAAGAGTTATTATGCCTCAGGTGAAGGGAGAGGTTTAGAAGGAGAGTCCGTCTTGTTAACTTCAGCTTGTGCAGGAATTGAACTCATGCTGGTGACATCATTGTGTATTGTAAAACAATCATCCAAGCTAACCATTCAAAGTTAGCTAGAAATATTACAGAAAATAGGAAGAGTTTCTACAGACACTTTAAAAAGGAAAAGTATTTATGATGTGAGCACAGGTAATATATAAGGTAAGCCTATTAAGTTAATAATGCAAAATAAGGAGTTGACAAATGATTTGATCAGGCATTTCATGAAAAACAAAGTAACACCCCAGAGTGGGGGAATTTTTTTTAAAAATGACCAGGAAGGTGGTATTGAATAAGTCGTTAGAGCTATGGGTTGACAATCCACGAGTCCTAACAGACTTTATCCTGAGTCTTAAAAGAAATGGCAAGTGAGATAGTTGATGCATCAGATTTAAATATTGCATGATCCCTAGATTTGGTAAAGATTCCAACAGGTTGGAATGTTCTGAATGGAACTTCTTTATTCAAACGGGGAAGGGTACAAAGAGAGGATGCTATTAAGTTATACACTACTTAGCTTATCATCTGTCATTGGGAAGGTGTTAGAAGCTATTATTAAAGGTTTTATAGTATGGCACTTAGAAAGTTATGCTAATCAGACAGAGTGAACATGGATTTATAAAAGGGAAGTCATGTTTAAACAATTGATAAGGAGATTGTGTTGTAAATATGGAAGAACCAGTAGACATACTAAACGTAGAGACATTTGATAAGAGTTCATATCAAAGATTATTCACAAAAATAAAGGCTCATGGTATCATTGGTAACGTATCAGCATGGATAGAAGATTGACTAACAGAAAACAAAAAATAGACATAAATGGATCATTATCTGATTAGTAAGATGTAATGAGTGATATGCAATATGGATCAGAGCTGAAGCCTCAGTATATTACAGTTTATATAAATGATAAAGGAACTGTAAGCATGATTGCTAAATTTGCTGATGACACAAAGGTAGGTAGGGAAAGAGTGGCACAATGGTTAGCACTGCTGCCTCACAGCACCAGGGACTCATTTTCAGCCTTGGGTGCTTATCTGTGTGGAATTTGCATGTTGTCCCATGCCTGCATGGGTTTCCTCCAAGTACTCAAATTTCCTCCCATAGTCCAAAGATGTGCAGGTTAGATGGATTTGCCATGCTAAAAATTGCCTTTTAGTGTCTAGGTATGTGCAGGATACAGGGTTAGCCATGGTAAAAACTTCATGTGGGGTTACAGCAATGGGTGGGATGCTCTATGAAGGATCAGTGTGGACTTGATGGGCCAAATGACCTCTTTCTGTGCTGTAGGGATTCTATGATTCAAAAATAAGTTGTGAAGAGGTAATAAGGAGGCTATGAAGAGATACAAATAGATTAATTGTGTAGGCAAAGATCTGGGAAATGAAGCATATTGCTAGAAAAGATGAAATTGTCCATTTTGGCATGAGGAATGGAAAAGAAGCATATTATCTGAATGGTAAGATACTGCAGATACATCTGAGATACAAAGGGATTTCAGTATGTACATTGCATGAATCACATAATTTTATAATGCAGGTGCAGCAACTAATTAGGAAATCTATTGCAAGGGAAAATGAATACAAAAGTAGGAAGATTATGCTTCAATGATCCTGAGCCATTGGTGAGGCCACATCAGGATTACTGTCTTTTGGATTGATCTGCTTATTTTTAATGAAGGAGCAGTCAGAAAGGGCTTACTGAACCAATAGCTGGAATGCCCAAGTTTGTATGAGAAAAGATTGGATAGCTTAGGCTTCTATCAGCTGGAGTTTAGACAAGAAAGAGATCCAACAAGTCCATACTGACCCTCTGAAGAGTATCCTACCCAAACCCATTCCCCTACCCTATTACTTTACATTTATCCCTCACTAATGCACCTAACCTACACATCCATAGTCAACTTTAGCATAGCCAATACACCTAACTCACACATCTTTGGATTGTGGGAGGAAGCACACACAGACACAGGGAGAATGTGCAAACACCACACAGACAGTCACCTGAGACTGGAATCAAACCCAGACCCCTGGCACTGTGAGGCAGTAGTGCTAACCATTCAGTCTCCTGCCAACTTGATTGGAACATCAAGTCCTGAGGGGTCTTAATAGGATGGGTACGCAAAGGATGTTGCTGCTTGTGGGAGAATCTAAACTGGGGACACTATTTACAAATAAGGGATCATCCATTTAAAACAGAGATAAGCTTATTTTTCTCTCGAGATTTGTGAGTCATTAGAACTTGCAGCTTCACAAGATGGTGAAAGCTGAGTCCTTGAATATCTTTAAGGTGGGGGTAAATAGATACTCGAGAAGCAAGGTGGTGAAGATTGTAAGTTGTAGGCAGAATGGGGCATATTCAAATCAGCCATGGTCTATTGAACAACACAACAAAATCAGAGGGCTGAGCTGCCTAATCCTGCTGTGAATTTGTACATTCACATGTCCATATGTAATTCTTGTATCTGATGGTAAAAATCACACAACACCAGGTTATGGTCCAACAGATTTATTTGGAAACACTAGCTTTCGGAGTGCTGTTCCAAATTTCTGAAACCAACATGGTCATTCTAAAAGATGAGAGACTTAACAAACAATCCATGTCTTTTTCAATATCTAATTTCAGTTACATCACTATAAATTTGCTATAAATTCTATGTCCTACGATCTTAAATTCCACAACCACCTGATGAAGGAGTGGTGCTCCAAAAGCTAGTGTTTCCAAATACACCTGTTAAACTATAACCTGGTGTTGTGTGTTTTTAAACATTCCAACACCGGCACCTCCAATCATGGCTTGTATCTCATAGAGTCATAGAGATGTACAGCATGGAAACAAACCCTCCAGTCCAACCCGTCCATGAAGACCAGATATCCCAACCCAATCTAGTCCCATCTGCAAGCACCTGGCCCATATCCCTCCAAACCCTTCCTATTCATATACCCATCCAAATGCTTCTTAAATGTTGTATTTATACCAGCCTCCACCACTTCTTCTATCAGCTCATTCCATTCGCGCACCACCCTCTGTATGAAAAGGTTGCCCCGTAGGTCTTTTTTTACATCTTTCCCCTCTCACCCTAAACCTATGCCCTCTAGTTCTGGACTCCCCAACCCCAGGGAAAAGACTTTGCCTATTTGCCCCATCCATGTCTCTCATAATTTTGTAAACCTCTATAAGGCAGTATCTGATGATTTGCTTGCAGATGTCAGCACTCATTTTTAGATTCTTCAGTCAAACTTAGAATTTCTGGTTGAAAAATCATAAAAGATTTGTTTACAAAAATCTTTATGGATAAAACATATTCAGCATCATTGCTGATTTCAAAAATCTGGGCCCATATAATTTTATATACAATTAAGAAGTATGTTACATCTGCATGAAGAATGCAGTCCTTATCCATTCAAATTGATTAATATTGTAGAACCACATTAGTTTTATAGAAAATCATATTTCTAGCTATATCAGACAATTAATTACATTGGTACACTTGTTTTTATTTTAATGAAGGTATTGGAAGCAGGGTCAGCAATGAACCCAAATATACATATTTTACTGAATTACAAAAAGCTGAATGATGCTTCAACGTCAATTTTTTACATAAGAATAATACAGAGTTATAGAGTCATACAGCATGGAAACAGAGTCTTTGGTCCAACTCGTCCATGCTGACCATGTTCCCAAACTAAACTAGTCCCATAGTAATCATTTGTCAACATAATTCAAAATTGTATCCATAAAAATAAAAGCATGTGTAGCAATGTAGTTAATTGCCTGATATGGCTAGAAATACGATTGCCAACAAAACGAATGTGGTTCTACAATAATGATGTACTTAAATGAACTTTCCACCTTGAACCCAAACTTCCTGGATGTTACATAAGTCCATTTTCTAGATTCAGATCAAAGCATTGAACAAAGCAATCCTTATTTCCAATGTTGGTAACTATTCTCATGAAACATTCTAGTTTTGTTCAAGAATTTTGAAAGCTATTGCCTAAGGCATTTTAAGTAAGACATTTGTGAAATAGTAGTACATCTTGACAGAATTTGCTAAAGGTCTAGCTAGCCTCTTGCGGTACAAAGTAAAAGGCAGTTCACTGTGAAATTGCCAGACTGACAGCATAGGTGCCAGAAAACACTGCTGTACATAATCGAGCTCAATAAAATCTCAAGGCGACAAACTTGTCTCGGTAATTTTGGTTTCCCAACCAATGCCAAATTAATTAATTACTAAACAAAGTTGGTTTGTCCAAGAAAATTGAATAATTTAACATCCTTAAAGCTCTTAATCACGCTAACATTTGTTCAAATTGGTTTTGTATTTTTCTCCCAATTTTCCACTTGCTTTTTGAGAGATGTAAAGTTTTGTTATAGTGAAGTAGCAAAAAGCTGGTGCCTGGCTCACTCCACAACCTCCTGCAAGTGTCCATTCTGCACAGGTCATTCTAAGCAATTAAGGACTACATTCTACTTGAAAATACATTTATAATTTGGCAGCAAAACAATGACATTTTTCTCCTCTTGTCTCCTGCGGAGAGGTTGCTGACCATTTGTTTCCACCCTGTACTGGAAATTGCTACGGTGGGTTTTGGACTCAGGCTTTCTGTCATTTATATGTCATGAACTACTTCTCTCACCATTGCACCATGATTCTCGGAGCAATGTTGGGGAGCTCATCATGAACAAAAGGGACTTCACAGAATCTCTACTAACCCAATAAATATCACTGATCTCTATCTCATTGTTATTTGTGGGACCTTGCTGAACATAAAATACAACATTAGATATTCTTTAAATATGTTTTACCAATTATAAAGTATATTGGGAGGTCTCAAAATCATGAAAGAAAGAATAAAGATGCAAATAGCTCTCTTAGATCATTTAACACAATGATAGAATTCTGCCTCAACTCATTCTTCAAAGTAATTATTTTTCCATTTATGGAGAGTTATTCAATAAGTAGAGCACGGACTGACACTATATTGAGTCATTTTAAGACTTAAGAATTAAACAGCCGAATTAACTGTTTGTATGTGAATACAAGTCATCGCTGTTGTCTGCTAGCTGTTTACTTTATTGTTGAGAAAGCTAACACAATATTTTGGATTAAGCATCTATCTCTCATGGTATAAGAATAGCTTATCTGCATTCCCTTTTAATTATTCAAATGGAGCATTTTAGACAGTAATCTCTCCTCTGTCACACTTGATCTAAGCTAATTGTGCAAAAATGGTCACAGCTGATTGGTTTTCATTCAAATCTGTCTCAATGAATTTTTTTGAAGCAACAATGAACTGCAAATGCTGGAAAACTGAAACAAAAACAGAAACCGAAATTGCTGGAGGAAGTCAGCAGGACTGGCAGCAACTGTAGAGGCAACACAGAGTTAACATTTCAGCTCCAACAAGCTTTCTTCAGCCTACCTGAAATGTTAATTCTGTGTTGTCTCCAAAGATTCTGCCAGACCTGCTGAGTTTCTCCAGCAATTTCCGTTTCTGCTTGTGTTTCAGATTTTCACCATCTACAGTTCATTGATGTTTTGAAAACTTCTATTGAGGCAATGACCCATCTTCAGTGGTCCTGAAATATTAACTCTGCTTTCCGTCTACAGATGCCCCCAAACCTTGTGAGTTTCTCCAGCAACGTCTGTCTGACATTGACATTTAAAATTGTCTTCTATGACATTATTTATTCTACATATTTCCATATCATCCACATCTCCAACCAAAGTATGTAAACAGGAAGATTTACATTATTTATTACAATTTTGGGTGACACATTATAGGAAGGAAGTGAAAAACACATTAGAGATAACACAGAAATAGTTGACAAGGATGGCTCCAAGGATGAGTGACTTCGGTTATAAGGATAGATTGAAGAAGTTTGGATTATTCTCCGAAGGGAAAAGAAAGCTAAGAGGAGATCAGGGAAAATTGTTTCCATTCATAAAAGGAACAAGATCAGAAGCACATCGATTTAAAGTGATTGCAAAAGAAGCAAAGGTGAAGTCAGGAAAAGCTTTCTTCACTCATTGAGTATTGAAGGTTTGGAATGTACTGCCTGGAAGTGGGTGGGATTCAGTTAAGAGATTAGATGATTATTTGGAATAAAACAATGTATAAGGGTATGGGTGTACAGCAGCAGATTGGCACTAGGTAATGATACTTGTTTAAAGAGCTGGTGCATGCAAGATCTATGGACTTTGTCTCCCTGTTCTCTTTCTTAATTCAATAATAAAATGTCTGTCTACTCTTCTTATATCCAAAAACAAAAATACAGCAGACACAATCAAGTGATTTTCCTTTTGAGATAAGATTACAACAGTAATAGGATTCCTGTAGGATTTCTACTTGCTACCAACCCTGCTGTGAGTACAGCACATTAGATTGCAACTTGTGGTGGTAAGATTCTAGGTGAAAATTCCGGTTGTTCCCATGAAAATGGGATGATATTGCAATGGTATATCCACTGCAATACTACTAAAGTAGGAAGTTCATTTAAGACAACCCCCAACGTACCCCTAAGATAACATTTTAGGTAGGACATAAGCTTTGAGGTTATGAATATTTGTGGTGGCAGACAGAATACCAGTTGGGTTGCCTCTCTTCAAGCAGTGAACTAGCAGGCCTTCTGAACCCCCATTCATTGTGTGGTTCCTTAACAGAAATGGAACCAGAAGGCAGGAAATCTAATGTCCCTACTCCACAAGCTCATCGGCATGGTGGGATGGTCAAATGCTGTTGACATGTTGGAGCAGAGCCTTTGAAAATTTAAAGCAGTGTGGGCTGGAGCGAGATTGTGATGGAAAGTCTCCATCAATTTTTTGGCCACTCTATCACAGATCTTGGGTAAAAAAATCAAGCCTGATAAAAGCAATTTCATAATTGACCTATTCAGGAAACAAAGCTAATTGTTTGATTTACCGACTGACTTTACTTGGAACCAACATTAATTTCAAGAATCTCAAAGTGAATGCATTTTTTTTTGCTACAATGAATGCATAACTGGATATTTCCTCGTGATATAATTTGCTGGCAAAAAGAGGTACAAGTTTGACTTAGCATGTGCACCATCATTGGAGATTCATCTGCGATGTATTACTGTATGTCAATATCCCAGACATAAGACATGAGAATCACACTCCAAATATCACACACTTTATGCTGTGTGTTCTCATAACACATAATCAGAATGCTCACAGCTTATAAATTGAAATATGAAAATTTTAATGAAAGATCATGTTAATAGGATTGAAGATGGTACTAAAAACCCTGTTCTGATGTCAGAAAAGAGGAGATTTCTACAAGGTTTCCTTCTGGAAGACACTCAGGAGCATTTCTACTACTTCCCAGCTCAGACCAAAGTTCTTGTGTCCTGCTACAGCTGGCGGTGAACATTGGTGGGCAATTATGTACGCAACCAAAGTACGATGGTTCACTAGCATTCACACCCACAATGATGGAGGAGGCCAGAACGTTAGTGAAAAAGACAAGGCAAAACAATTTGTAACCAACTTTAGTCAGAAGTACTGTGTGGATGAGTCATCTCAGCTGTGGCCTGCAGAAGGTTCTAGCATTGTAATGGCAATCCTTAGCCATCAAGATCCTTAGCAATCAAGAAATGACTGAAGGCAATGAATGCAACAAAAACAATAAGCCCTGGCAACACCCCACTGTAGTCCAGAAGACTTGTTCCTGAACTAGCCTGAGATAAGTAGTTCCAGTGCAGTTGGAAAACTGCCAACTATCCATCAATGTGGAAAATTGACCAAATGTGAAAAATCAGAAAAATTTCAATCTGGTCAATTACCTTCCTATTAGTTTCATCTTAATCATCAGTAAAGTGAAAGAAGTGTTATTTACTCAGCCTGTAGCTGCTCACTGATACATAGTTTGGGTTCACCGGGACCACTCAACTCCAGACCTCATTACAGACTTGGCCCAACTAGGTACAAAAGGACTGTATTTCAAAGATGAAGAAAGGGTACATGTTCTTGACATCAAAGGAGAAATTGACTGAATCAAGAAATCCTAGCAAAATTGAAAGAAACTGTAAATTAGGGGGAGCTATCCATTGGTTGGAGTTAAACATAACACAAAGAAGGATGGTTGTTGGAGTCTAAGTATCTTAACACCAAGCTGTCACTCTATGAGATGAGCATGTCCAACCACCTTCAATTACTTCATCAATCAGTTTGTCTTCATCACAAAATCTTAAATGGGATGTTCGTTGATAATTGTGTAATATCAATACCATTCATGACTCTTCAGGTATTGAAGCAGATCATGTCCATATGCAAGATCTGAACATATTTAAACTATGATCTCATTCGACATGACGGCACTGTTCACTTCGATTGACAAAACCCTAGCCAGAGAAACAATAGCCAACCTACTGGACATACAGAACAGAAAACAGGAGGCGGAACCTATCAACAAAACGGCACACTTAAACTACTGGACTTGTGCCTCACTACACACTTTACATTCAACAATCAGATATACGAACAAATCAACGGAACACCCATGGGATCACCAATCTCGGGACTCATAGCAGAGGCAGTTATGCAAAGGTTAGAACAAACAGCCCTACCACATATTCAACCCAAACTCTGGGTCAGATATGTCGATGACACGTTTGTAATCATCAAAAACACGGAAATAGAAAAAACACACCGGATCATCATCGCCACACTCACAGGAATCCAATTCACGAGAGAAGAAGAAAAGGATAGCCAACTCCCATTCCTAGACGTGATAGTACAGAGAACACCGAACGGAGAATTCACCACAAGGGGACACAGGAAAACAACACACACAGACCAAGTCCTAAACTATGAAAGTAACCACCCCAACACACACAAACGAAGCTGCATCAGGACACTATTCAAAAGAGCCACAACACACTGAAGTACACCAGAACTGCGAAAAGAGGAAGAGGAACACCTATACAAGGTATTCGTCAAAAACGGATACCCGCGCAACTTTATCAACAGATGCATAAGAGATAGACCACGGAACGAGGACATGCCACAACCAAAAGGACTAGCCACACTACCATACATCAGGAGCATTTCAGAACTGACAGCCAGACTACTGCAACCCTTAGGACTCATAACGGCACACAAACTAACAGCCACGCTCAGACAACAACTTACTGGAACAAAGGAGCCGATACCCAACATGAGCAAAACTAATGTAGTTTACAAAATACCATGCAAGGACTGCACAAAACACTATATAGGACAAACAGGAAGACAGCTAACAATCCGCATACATGAACATCAACTAGCCACGAAACGACACGACCAGCTATCCCTAGTAGCCACACACTCAGACAACAAGCAACATGAATTCGACTGGGAAAACACTACTATCATAGGGCAAGCCAGACAGAGAACAGCCAGGGAATTCCTAGAGGCATGGCATTCATCCATAAATTCCATCAACAAACACAT
Source organism: Hemiscyllium ocellatum (assembly GCF_020745735.1). Taxonomy (NCBI): domain Eukaryota; kingdom Metazoa; phylum Chordata; class Chondrichthyes; order Orectolobiformes; family Hemiscylliidae; genus Hemiscyllium; species Hemiscyllium ocellatum. Next base: position 58,932,797 of record NC_083411.1, read on the forward strand.
CGACCTGGACCCAATATACCAACCACTACAGCGGACAGCTGAAACTGACACCCGGAAGCGGCAAGGACAGACCACTATAAATACCGGAAGAAACATCAAACAAGCGCTTCGCAGGAGGCTCCAGAGCTCTGATGATGTCGCCTAGCCAGGGGACGAAACGTTTGCAACAAAAACTTCCAGCTCGGCGGACAGAACCACAACAACGAGCACCCGAGCTACAAATCTTCGCACAAACCTTGAATATTTAAACTAGCTGAAAATGTGTTGCTGGAAAAGTGCAGCAGGTCAGGCAGCATCCAAGGAACAGGAAATTCGACGTTTCGGGCATAAGCCCTTCATCAGGAAACGTTGAATTTCCTTTCCTTGGATGCTGCCTGACCTGCTGCACTTTTCCAGCAACACATTTTCAGCTCTGATCTCCAGCATCTGCAGACCTCACTTTCTCCTCGAACATATTTAAACTAGGCCTAGTATGTGGCTAGGTAACATTATTGACACTCCAGTACCATGCAATGGAAGTCTCCAGCAAGAGAAAGTTTAACCTACTCCCCGTAGTATCCAATGGCATCATCATCACTGAAACCCAGCCTTCAACACCTAGAAATTTAAGTGGACCAGCAATTAAAATACCATTGCTACAAGAGCAGGGCAGGGGTTGAGAATTCTGTGGTAAATAATTCCACATATCCTGTCCATTATCTACAAGGCACAAGTCAGGGCTGTAATGAAATACTCCCTACTTGTCTGGATGAACTTTGGTATCATTCAAGCAACTCAATACTATCCAGGTCAAAGCAAGTCACTTGATTGGTGCACCATCTCCCAGCTTAAACATTAACTCCTTCCACCATCAATGCACAGGAGTAGAGTGAGAAGTGTAACAACTACAACTTGCATTGCAGCAACTCAAAACTGATCCTGCAATTACATCTTCCAAACACACATGTCTACCAGCAACTTCCATCACCTAGATGATCAAGGACAATCCCATTTGAACACCCTCACCAGCAAGTTCCCTCCAAATCCATACCACTTCTGACTTTAATCTATATCACCATTTCTTCACCACGGCCAGGTTAAAATCACAAATCATTTCTTATCACCCTGTGGCTATATTTACATTACAGGGATTGCAGCAGTTCAAGAAGTCAGATCACCACTACTTTCTCAAGGACAATTGGAAATGAACAATAAATATTGGTCTTGCCAGTGACACTCACATGCCATAAAAGATTTGTTTTTTTATTTAAACAGCCCCAAGGAGCAGTTTCAAAGCAATACATGAGGAACTATCTTCCAGGGAGCATGCCTTGCTGTATTACATGCAGCTAATGGGGAAGGAGCGATGGTCTCATGGTGGTAGAGGAAGAGACTACAGCAGCAAGCCAACTACAATTTCAGTCCATGTCATAAATTGACTGAAACACCAACAACAAATAATATGGATCTTTAATAGTGTTCTCAGATTCAGATGATAGATTGTGTTAATCAGTTAACTATTTTTTTTTAATTTAGTGTGATATCCATTGCTTTGGATTGAAGCAATGATGCAGCAATTACATTTTTACTGAATTAATTGAAATGATGGGAGAGCCAATTGTTTTCCTTAATATTTTCTGTCACATTGCTAATATATTATCTGTCAAAAATCATCAAAGAGTCACAATTATGTTTTCAGGCAAGAGTGATTCAGCTATCACAAGTGCTCTTAAAATTCTGTTATATACCATGCTCCCTAATTGCTCTTGGCAGTAAAATGATGCAGTTTTGAATGTCTTCTCTTTTTAACCAACCAGCCAATTCTCTACTGAAGATTTTATTGATGCTATCTAAATGAACTATTTATTATTGGAAGTACAATAAATACAGTACCTCCATTTAAAATCTAAGGCTTTACTTGAAAACATATCAAATTTAAACTCATGGTCTTCCATAAAGTCATGTTGGTCTGTGCTCTAGATTTTCAGAAATACTTGGTTAATTAGTATTTTATCATTCTTCACTTTGCTCCTCCATGCATACTTTGTACTGAAGATGTTTTGCTGGAATTTGGTTTAATAAATCCTTGCAGATAATTCTCTACTCAGCCATGAAGGGAAAGTGACTCATTGTGACTAGCAGCAGTCTGAATTCTTGTTGAGTTGTTTAAGCAGTGTAACCCTGATCCAGTTTCGGAAGTGTATCCGTTCTTGCACTCATGAAATATAGTAAGCTCCGATGGATGTTGTTAACATTGTTTTTGCTTTAACATCTTCAACAAATGGTTGTTCTTCAATCCAAGGGTTGTGAATCTTAGTAATTCTCTGCTGCAGGGCATTAAGTTATCTCCATTGTTGAATAAATTTAAGACAGGCATAGACATATTTAGTCTCTTGAGAATATGGAGATATGGGAAGCAGGCAGAGAAGTGAAGTCACACTCCAAGATCAGTGATGGTTGTATTAAATAACAAAATAGGCTCAATGGCCTATAAGGTCTACTCCTTTACATATTTCTCATGTTGTGTTAATAAAATTATGCCAATATATCCCTTCAACATTGCACATTTTACTCTAACTTCATTCCCATTTGGTGGCTTCCCTCTTCCCACAACCTTTCCGCCAACACTCCAGCTCCTGACTTATCCATCAAGATCCTCTTCAGTCCCAACTCTATTCCCAGTCTCTGTACTTATTGTTAAAATCCCTCATGTCTATTGCCAATAGTGGGGACTTTACCTTCTTCTCACACTCGATCTGCCTCCTGTCTTGCCTCAGTCTTGCTCCCAGCCTGGCTTCTGCCTGGCTGCCAGGCTTGTCTCCCACCTTTACTCCTAACCTTACTCATGCTTTCAATCTCAGTCCCTATCTGCTCAACCTGAAAATCCAGTTCCTGTTCTCACCCTCTGTCCTTACCTTTAGTATCTCTTATGTCTATTGCCACTATCAGAGACTGGTTGCTACTATTCCATTGTGAACATGCATTGAAGTCCTGGGATCTATCTAATAGCAGAAGTAGATCAATGCAAGTAACACCTTGGACCAAATCTGATCTGATTTGTATTCTTGTTCATTCCTTTAAGCATCCAGGTAGATGTTTATTCATTAATTTTCCTCATGGACTCTTGTAATTTGCTTTTGCAGATTCAATTGCCCTTAGATAGATCATCTTCCTACTGTCCCAAGATTGCAACAACAACTTGGGGAAAGAAATGGACTTGTGACATTGTTACTGAGGTCGTGGAACCAGGGGCCAGGTAATATTCTGGGGGCTTGGGTTCAAATTCCTTCTTGACAGATGCTGAAATCTGAGTTTTCATTTAAATATAAAATTGAAAGTCACTAATGATGACATGAAACCACTACTAATGCCCTTTAAGGATAGAAAAATATCACCCTTATCTGGTCTGGCCAATGTGTAAATGCAACAATGTACTTGACTCGTAACTGCCCTCAAAATAGTTTAGCAAATTACTCACTCGTATCAATTGGTAGAAAGTCTCAAATAAGAAGTGAAGCTAGATGGGCTAAAGCACCAGAAATGACAATGGCAGTCTCAGCCTTGTCAATTCTATGAAGTCTTCCTTATTTACTTCTGAGGCTAGTGTTAAAATTGGGAGAGCTGCCTCAGAGACTGGTCAAACTGATAGTCATACTCATGGCATCATGCATTGCACAAAATATCCCAAACAATGTCATCACCATCTCTGGTATGACCTGTTCCAGCAGCTGGACCAACCAACTGTCATGAAAGCAGGGACATACAGTTAGAAGGCAGTTGCCTTGGGAGATATCAACATTGATGCTGAATGCAATGAAGTAAAACAAAATCACTTTAGACGTGGGCATGGACAACTCCAGCTGATTATCACATACCACACCCTCCCTTGACTCACTGCCCCCCAGCTGATGAATCAATACTTATACACATTGAACATTACCTTGAGTAAGCACTAAGGGTGGCCAAGAGCTAAAATATATAGCTGCTAGATAGGGTCTGCAAATGTTCCAATGAAGTCAATAAGAGTGAAAAACATACTCAATCCATCCACACCAAACTGCCTGCTACAGGTATCCTTGACCACGACAGTATCATTAAGAGTGACCATCCCACAGTCCATGAGGAGACAAAGTCCCATCTTCACATTGAGGATACGTTGCATCATGTTGTGTGCCATTACAATCATGTTAATTGGATATACTTTGAATGGATCTAGCAACACAAGACTGGCCATCTATGAGGTGTTGTGAGCGAGATTTGCAGAGTTGTATTTCAACACAACCTGCAAACTCATGATCCAACATTACCCTGCCTCAGCCAATTCCATCAATTAATCCTAGTTCAATGAAGAGTGCAGTTGGACATGACAGGAGCCAAAACCAAGTCATCAACCTGGTGAAGCTACAAAAGAAGACTACTTGTTTGCTAAACAGCATCAGCAGCAATTGATAGACAGAGTTAAGGAATTCCATAACCAATGAATCAGATCGATACAAAAACATAAATTGCTGCAAAAGCTCAGCAGATCTTGCAGCACCTATTGACAGAAATCAGAGTTAACGTTTTGGGTCCAGTGACTCTTCCTCAGAACTGATGACAACTAGGAAAATGTTGGACGAGGCAGTAAGGAGTAAACAATAGGTGCGCATAGAGGCCAAAGACAGAAAAGGATAGTTGGACAGGTGAGGGAGTGTATAACAGTCAGGCTAGGAGGATGAATAGCTGGTAATGGAGACTGTTAGTGGCTAATAACACGTTATGTATAATAACAGACTATGTGATAAAAAGGCTCAGATCTAAGCGCTGCCAGCCTACCAAAACAATCCTGAATGGTGATGGCCAAATAAACAATTCACTGGAGGAAGAGATTTCATAAATAGCCCCATCCTTAATGATGGGTGGAGCCCAACACATCAATGCAGAAGACAAGATTAAGGCATTTGCCAAACCATCAGCCTGATATATCGAGTGGATGATCTATCTTGGCCTCCTCCGCAGATCTCACAGATGCTGTACTTCAGCCAATTCAGTTCACTCCACATGATATATCAAGAAATGCATTAAGGCATTGGATAGGGCAAAGGCTATGGGTTTTGAAAAGAATTTAGTAATATTACTGAAGACATAGTCAAGAATTTGCAATAGCCCGGCCATGCTGTTCCAGTACAAATGCAACACTCGCACGTGTCTGCCAACATGGAAAAGTGCCCAGAAATGTCCCACACAAATAGCAGAACAAATTGAAAATGGCCAATTAAAACCTTATCAGTCTTTTCTCAATTATCAATAAAGTGCCGGAAGGTATCATCAACAATGCTAACAAGCAGTTCTCTTGCTTAGCAATAATCTAGTCACTGAAAGTTTGAGTTCCATCAGGACCACTTGGCTTTGACCTCATTACTCCCAGGAATACTCTCCCTAGGTACACCTGTAATTTTAGCCTGAACTACAACACCACTTCCCTTCCTTTCTTGTCCTCCTTTCTATCCTTCCTACAGCATCTATACCCTGGAACATTAAGCTGCCAGTCCTGCCCTTCACGGAGCTGTGTCTCTGTAATAGCTATGATATCCTATTCCCATGTTCCCAACCATGCCCAAGGTCATCAGCTTTACCTGTCAGGCCTCTTGCTTTGAAATAAATGTAGTCTCATTCATCAGACTAACCTTGTTCTCTGCCTTGCTCATGCCTGCCTTGACTATTTGAGTTGCTCCTCCTCTCAACTGTACCAGCCTTCACCTTATCTCTTTTCTCAGTGCCTCTTTGCATGCTCAAAACCTCCCACTACCCCCAACCCATCTATCCACCCAAACAAATCCTTTATGGGTCTTACACCTCCTGAGTAGCACTAGCAAATGTCCCCATCAGGATATAGGTCCCCTTCCAATTCCAGTCTAGATCAATTGCATCCATATATTTTGAAATAATCTCGGGATAAGGAATTACTCATTTTTATTAATTCATTCAGAAATGGAGTTGTGGCAGAGATCCAGTTTTAGAAAGCTAAAATAATGCCTATATTTGAAACATAGCATGTCATAGAATCATAGAGATATACAGCAAGGAAACAGACCCTTCAGTCCAACTCATCCATGCCCAGATATCCTAACCTCATCTATCCCATTTACCATCACTTGGCCTGTATCCCTCTAAACCCTTCCTATTCAGATACCCATCCAGATGCCTTTTAAATGCTATAACTGTATCCACCTCCACCACTACCTCTAGCAGCTCATTCCATACCCACACCATCCTCCGTGTGAAAAGTTGTCCCTTAGGTCCCTTTTATATCTTTTCCGTCTCACCCTAAACCTATGCCCTCTAGTCGTGAACTCCCTCAACCCAGAGAAAAGACTTTGCCTATTTATCCTATCCATGCCCCTCGTAATTTTATAAATCTCTAGAAGGTCACCCCTCCGCCTTTGACACTCCAGGAAAAGCAGCCCCAGCCTATTCAGCCTTTCCCTATAGCTCAAACCCTCCAACCCTGGCAACATTCTTGTAAATCTTTCCTGACCCCTTTCAAGCAATGATAAATCAATCCATTTGCATCAGTGCAAGAATAAATAATGGAATCCTTAGTAGAGAAAGAAGAGCAGGACATATAGAGTAGCTATGAATAGTTGGCTTGAATGTCAAAGGGAAAAGTTTGTTTGACCAAACTTGTAGAAAGTTTTGAGGAGGTCATAGAGTAAATGGGCAGTAATGTAATGGGTACTGATATAGAACAGAAGAAGCAACACGGCTGCTTGTGAATGGCCAGTTTTGTGCTAAGTGACCCAGCAGGGATTTGCCAGAGTGATTAACTCTTTGGGAATAAATTGGCAAGGAGGACCCTGAATGGGGAGATGGTCAGAGGGTATGATTCAATCCAATGATCCAAGGAGAGCAGGATCCAAGCTTGTGAGAATGGGGTGAGTGAACTGTCAGAAGAGGCAGTCTGGAGAAGTATGCTGTGTGCATGTGAGTGTACACTAAATAAATGGAAAACTTGAAGATCAAAAGGTTATGGAGGAATGGGGGTGAATTAAAATTATGGTTGCTTTTCCCCTCTTGATTTGGAGACAGGTCTCGTTTGAGGTAATGATTTCCCTTTTTGTCCAGTTTTGAAGTAAGCCACAACACGCTGCCCAAACTGTACCTTTATTTTTTGAGTTTCAATCTTGGAAATAAACCCAAAGCAAAATCTTTAAGATGGGGTTTATTAATAAACATGCAAAACATGGAGGAACAAACTCTGCTACTTCATTCACACACACAAATACAGTGAAGAAGGATAGAGAAAGAAAAATAATTGCAAATTGAATTTCATGAAAAGTTATTACATTGGTATTAGTTCACATGATTTAGAGTCCAATTGGTCAAGAACCAAATTGGGAATCTTCATTTGGTTAATCTTACTGCAATTCTTTTTCTGAGTTGGGATACAGGTGGATGGCAATTAAGAGTGCAGTGGTATTTGGCATGCTCAGAGAATTAGTCCACCATGGCTGACTAAGTCTTCAATTTGTTTTTCTGAATAAGAGACTTTTGGGAGAGATAGAGATGGAGAGAAGGCTTTTTCACTGCTAAAGTTTGGAATTACAGTTCTTGTAAAACAGCAATTGATATCAGAAGTCAAAACTGCATGTGTAAAAAGGGCTCAAACAGCCCGGTTTCAGTTGTGTGATAGGGTGGTTTCTGCTAAGCCAGTCAGATAAACTGGTAGTTTGACCGTCCACATCAAAACTGTATGGGATGAGGGATGGATTCATGGGTAGATTCATGGATGGATAGTGTCACAGATGAACAGATCGATGGATGAATTCACATACAGACAGAACAATGATGTGATGGATTTATGGGCAGATATACAGATGGAAAGATTCACAAAGGTGTGGATGGATCGCCAGCTAGATTCATGGAGGGAAACACAGATTTAAGGATGGATTCGCAGATAGGTGCATGAAATAATGTACTGATTGATTCTCAGAAAGTGGGCCAAATTTCCAGGCAGATGGACTTGGTAGACAGTTGGTTGGATTCATGATTGGATGGTCAGATTCAATGACAGGTGAATTCATAGATGTATTCATAGACGGATGGGTTCATAGACTGATTCATGGATTGCTGGAATAATTATGGAGGGACTGCAACAAAGACTGCAACTAGACTATTCCTGGGATGACAGGACTGATATATGAAGAGAAAGTGGATTGATTAGGACTATATTCACCATCGTTTAGAAGGCTGAGTGGATATCTGATAGAAACCTATAAAATGCTAACAGGATTAGACAGGGTAAATTCAGGAAGGATGTTCCCAATGACCAAGAAATCCAGAACCAGGGCTCACAATCTGAGAATACAGACGAGGTCATTTAGGAATTAGATGAAGAGAAACTTCTTCACTCAGAGAGTGGTGAGCCTGTGGAATTCTTTGCCACTGACAGTGATTGAAAAAAATCCATTCAGTGTATTCAAGAAGAAGTCAGATATAGTTCTTAGGACTAAAATGCTCAAAGGGAAAAGTAGGAAGAGGATACTGTCTGTGCCTGTGAAGTTTGCTTTCTCCAATGCATTGACATTCATGCCTAGTATCTGCCGTCTGGCCAAATCTCTACTGGTTATTTTACTGTCTTTAGGATTTTTGAACCACAGGAGCTGAAGAGAATCTGCTGACATCTTGTGGTAAGGTTGATCCTCCTGTCTTATGTTGATCTGTTTTGCTTCCAGATTTTTGCTTCTCTCACCATCTAAATGGCTTTCTTGAAAATTTTCTTTGGACCACAACAAAACTGAAAAAGACTTACCAGTAATCCATCAATAATTCTATCTCCAATGAACAGTGATTTCAAGGCTTCATAGTCATATTTTTCCACTACTATGTAGAGATCACTAAATAAATTACTCATAGATTTCTCTGGAAGCTGAACACCTGATAAATATTGTGTTTTCAAGAATTTAATTTGTTGGACAGTGATTTTTAAAACCTTGCAGAATTTCATCAAGTGTATCTGATGCAACTTTTATGAGCAACTTGGTACATTAGATCATTGAATATAAAAGTGTATTTGTTCGGTTTCTGATTAAGTATCTAGTTTGGAGGCAAAATCAATATCTTAAGAACAGTTATTGGCAAGGTGCCAATTTTATGTACTATTTGGCCCATTTCTGAAATGACATCTTGCTGACAGTACTATTCCTGCTGCCTTGTCTTCCTGATATGATTATTTAGCTTCCTTTTCATTTAATGATACAAAATCTCAATGTCTCCTTATCTTAAAGGATTTGTATTTTTTTTAGATTAGATTACTTACAGTGTGGAAACAGGCCCTTCGGGCCAACAAGTCCACACCGAAACGCCGAAGCGGAACCCACCCATACTCCTCCATTTGGCCCTTACCTAACACTATGGGCAATTTAGCATGGCCAATTCACCTTGTGGGAGGAAACCGGAGCACCCGGAGGAAACCCACGCAGACACGGGGAGAATGTGCAAACTCCTCACAGTCAGTCACCTGAGGTGGGAATTGAACCCGTGTTTCTGGCGCTGTGAGGCAGCAGTGCTAACCACTGTGCCACCGTGCCGCCTTGTATGTTGCTGTATAACAAAGCTGCTACTGTGTATAGCTGTGCAGGAGGATTTTCTCATGCTTGTGTTGTCAAAATAGATGATTCACACCTTGTTTGCAAGTGTAATGAATGGGTCCCCCTTCTTTTAGATTGGATTAAATTCACTACGGTGTGGAAACAGGCCCTTCGGCCCAACAAGTCCACACTGACCCTCCAAAGAGAAACCCACCCAGGCCTATTCCCCTACATTCACCCCTGACTAATGCACCTCACACTACTGGCAATTTTGCAAGGCCAATTCTCCTAACCTGCACATCTTTGGACTGTGAGAGGAAACCGGAGCACCCGGAGGAAACCCATGCAGACACAGGGAAAATGTGCAAACTCCACACAGACAGTTGCCCAAGGCAGGAATTGAACCCGGGTCCCTGGCGCCGTGAGGCAGCAATGCTAGCCACTGAACCACCGTGCTGCCCAGTAGACATTTCCCATTCTCTTCAGAGCTGCATGTGGGGTTAAAGACAATCCCAATCACTTTAATGTGTTCTACCAGATGAATCTCACTCTGTTGATTTTGTCTTGTCAAAAATTGCGATGCGTTTATCATCTTAAAGTTATACCTGAAGATACCTTCAAAGCTCACCGGAACCTGCACCACTGCTCATCATGTTAGAGATTGCTCATACTATCAAACCATCAAGGCAGGTTCACTGCCAACATATCCTTCCTGGCAGGGATTTGCAGGGCTCATTTTATCAAGTGTGGTCGAGGGAAAACACTTGGTCCTCCAACAAACACAGGCCTTTGTCTTAACCAATGTGTCATTTATTACATGTTAGCAATAGGTACATATTCCACTGATATGGTAGACATTGTCACAGAGACTGTAAAGAGGATTTCAGTGGTAGGTTTTATTAATCAAGCTACTATTCTTCCACCCAAATCAGAATGATGATATTGATATGGCCATTCTTAATGCAATCCTCAGCATTAACCCTTTCTGCACCTTCTATGACTAATATCATTTTGAATCAGATTTCGCTGCATCAAATCTTCCCTCATCCTGTAGTTAATTGGTGGGAACCCAGGCAGTGCAGACTGTAAGTGGGGGCTGTGAGAGCAGGAGCTAATGTCCACAATGTACAGAGACTGGAATCCTGTGTATTATCACCAGGACGCAGGGAGGAACATGACTGAACACTCATGATGCAGGAACTTGAATGCTCAGTAATTCTCAGCAGCCCCATCCTGCCCCAAATTGATGCCCATGTTTACAGTGGGCACAGGAAACTTCAGCAAATCTTATCCCTGGGTCTTGGCTGAGGTGCTGACTGATCAAGGGAGCACTCAATGAAGTGACACTGATTGTACTCCAGAATGGCTGTGGAATTTCAGGACCAATGTTTACCAATTGAACAGGAATTTTCCTTTGCGTTGTTACTTCTCAGGAATGACCAGAAGGTGCACACAGTTTGGGTCTTCTGTAGAGTCAGGCTTCTTCCTGTATCTTTCCCCTCTGTGTTGTTCCAAGTAGGGACCCCAATCAGGAGCTGATGTGCAAGCAGCAGATATTTTCTGTGAATGGAAATGTAAAATGTTTGATCATTTCTGTTGGATTTTCACCCACTGTTAAGTGGAAAAGAAATCTGGTTTCCAATCAGATTATTCCGACACCTGATAATTCACACTATAGCAAACAATATTTCATGACAAAGATTATCCTCTCATCCAGACACTTCAATTGATCCTGTTGTGCACTGGCAGTGAGACACACTGAAAGAAATGGACTTTTCACAGACAATCAGTTTGATGCAATGACCTTAGTGCAATTCATTAAATGTTAAAGGTCAGAGACATGGTGAGATGAAGAGGTTTAGGGAGGCAATTCCAATGTTTAAGGTTAACCCTGCTGAATGCACAGTTACCAATGGGAGAGTGAGTGAAATGGTGAGTGTTGCAACAAATGTCAGAATTGTAGGAGTGCAGGTATTTTGATGGTTCACACAGTTGGAGGAGGGTACGAGAGAGAGGATTTGCTCAATGATACAGGGGTGAAAATTTTAAAAGTGTGATGTTGGATTAGCGTCTCATAGTGATCAACAAGGACAGGGCTGGCAGATGAACAAGGCCTGGTGTGGTTTAAGCCACAGTGCTATGGAGAAGCATGGATTCACTTAAGGTGGAAGACGGGAAACATGAGCACCAGTAGCCAGTCAATTAACCTACAAATTATAAAGACAATGACCAGGATTTTTCGGATAGCAAGGTTTTCTGCCCGACAACCCGAAGACTTGGTGGGGAATATATCCGTACAGGTTATGGCTGTGCCAGAGTCACTTCAAGCTGCTCAGAGCATCAAATGGTTGGATATGGGATTTTTATCCTCCATTTTGTGCATTTTCCTTGAACAAAACTGCCTGCCAATCTGACTGACCAGCAGTGCCACAGGGAGTAATGGTCACTGCTGGCACCAGAAGCAACCTCCAGAATCAAAGTGCTGGAGTTCCACAGGGGGAGCCAGTAGTGAGGTCACATGACAGGAAATGGGAGCGAAGGTCCAGGGAGAGTAGGGAGACTCAACAGCAAGGTCAGGAATGCAATGAATATCTGGATAGGCTGGGACTTTGAGCTGGTCTCATTGATAGAGTCAGCCATCTCCTTTTCTGAGCCTTCCTGTTCTCCCCTTACCACGCAAACCCACAATTGCAGGGGAATATTAACTGATGCTCTAGGCTTTGCGTACACCTTATAATGTTGTAGGCCAGACACAAGCATGGGATGGCAAACGAGGAGACTGTATGGGCCCTCCTGCCTACTAGTGCAGGACTGTAAGAACTTGCTGTTTACAACAACCTCAAAGACCAACCTCCTAACCATTGCATTAGGGGTTTAGTATCCTGTAATGATGTCACAGAGCAGCTTTTCATTGGGAAGAGATACCACAGTGTAAGCTGAATTAAGAAAAACAGAAATTCTTGGTGAATTGGGCAAAACCCGAAAACCGAACACTGTTTACATTAGAAATACTTGCAGAGAAGCAAATGATGTAGACTGACTAGCATTAATGATAAGGATTACAGAATAGTTTATCAAATAATCCTTTAGATGCATTGTTGAGAAAAGACACATTTTTCAAATCCTTTTGTCCTGCATTTATTGGGACATTTTGCAAGAATCCCAACCAATTCAAGGTGAAAAGTAAATTCTGTCATCTGAAAGGAGACTATTGATTGGTTGCTAAATGAATTCTGATTGGCAGAGATGTTGCCGTGGAGAATGCACCCACTAATGCTGATTGACAATTAACTGCCAGGTTTTGATTAGAGAATGTGGAATTTCACACCATGGAGAGGAAGAGGCTGAGGGGGATTTCACTAAAGTTCACAAAATAATGAGAGGTCTGGGCAGAGCAAACAGGAACAATTAGCTCAATCTCATTAAATCTGTGCTGTTTAGACCTTGATGTTTTGATTGATTTGCAAAAGTAGCAAATAGAGTCATAGAGATGTACAGCACAGAAACAGACCCTTCAGTCCAATCGTCCATGCTGGTCAGATATCCCAACCTAATCTAGTCCCATTTGCCGGCATTTGGCCCATTTCCCTCAAAACCCTTCCTAATCATAGACACATCCAGATGCCTTTTAAATGTTGCAATTGTACCAGCCTCTGCCACTTCCTCTGGCAGCTCATTCAAAATACGGATTACCCTCTGCATGAAAAAGTTACCCCTTACATCCCTTTTAAATTTTTCCCCTCTCACCCTAAACCTGTGCTGTCTAGTTCTGGACTCTCCCACTCCAGGGAAAAGACCTTGTCTATTTACCCTATCCAAGCCCCTCATGATTTTATAAATCTCGAGAAGGTCACCCTTCAGCCTCCAACGCTCCAGGGAAAACAGCCCCAGCCTATTCAGCCTCTCCCTGAAACTCAATCCTCCAACCCTGGCAACATCATAGTAATTTTTTTCTGAACCCTTTCAAGTTTCACAACATCCTTCCAATAGGAGGGAAACCAGAATTGCATATGATATTCCAAAAGTGGCCTAACTAATGTCCTGGGCAGCCACAACATGGCCTCCCAACTCCTATTTCAATGCTGTGACCAATAAAGGAAAGCATTCAAGACACCTTCTTCACTATCCTATCTAATTGTGACTCCACGTCCAAGGAACTATGAACCTGTACCTCAAGGTCTCTTTGTTCAGCAAACCACACCCCCCCCCCCCCCACCCCCACTACCCCCACGACCTTCCCAACAAGTGTACAAGTCCTGCTCTGATTTGCCTTACCAAAACATAAATGACAAAATGCACCGATCCTTGTGGCACACCATTGGTCACAGGCCTCCAGTCTGAAAAGCAACTCTCCATCACCACCCTCTGTCTTCTACCTTTGAGCCAGTTCCGTATCCAAATAGCTAGTTCTCCCTGTATTCCACGAGATCTAACCTTGCTAATCAGTATTCCATGAGGAACCTTGTTGAACACATTATTGAAGTCCATATAGATCACGTCCACCGCTCTGCCCTCATCAATCTGCTTTGTTACTTCTTCAAAAAAACTCAATCAAGTTTGTGAGACATGATTTCCCACACACAAAGCCATTATAATTATCCCTAATCAGTACTTGCCTTTCCAAATACATATAAATCCTGTCCCTCAGGATTCCCTCCAACAACTTGCCCACCACCGATGTCAGGCTCTCTGAAATATAGTTCCGTGGCTTGTCCTTACCACCTTTCTTAAATAGTGGCACCACGTTAGCCAACCTCCAGTCTTCCAGCACCTCACCTGTGACTATCGATGATACAAATATCTCAGCAATCATTTCTCTAGCTTCCCACAGAGTTCTTAGGTAGACTTGATTAGATCCTGGGAATTTATCCACTTTTATGCATTTCAAGACATCCAGTACCACCTCTTCTTCAATATGGACATTTTTCAAGGTGTCACCATCTATTTCCCTACATTCTATATCTTCCATGTCCTTCTTCACAGTAAACACTGATGTAAAATACTTGTTTAGTATCTTCCCCATCTCCTGCAGCTCCACACACAGGCCTCCTTGCTGATCATTGAGGGGCTCTATTCTCTCCCTAGTTACACTTTTGTCCTCAATGTATTTATAAAATCCCTTTGGATTTTTCTTAAACCTATTTGCCATTGCTATCTCATGTCCCTTTTTGCCCTTCTGATTTCCCTCTTAAGTATACTCCTACTGCCTCTATACTCTAAGGATTCCTTCGAACTCTGCTGTCAATACCTGACATATGCTTTCTTCTTCTTCATAACCAAAACCTTAACATCTGTAGTCATCAACATTCCCTATACCTACCAACCTTTCTTTTCACCCTAACGGGAATATACTATTTCTGGATTCTCATTATCTCATTTCTGAAGACTTCCCATTTTCCAGCTGTACCTTTACCTGCAAACATCTGCCCGCGATCAGCTTTTGAAAGTTCTTGCCTAATACCATCAAAATTGGCCTTTCTCCAATTTTGAACTTCAACTTTTAGATTCAGTCTATTCTTTTCTATCACTATTTTAAAACGAATAGAATTATGGTCGCTGGCCCCAAAGTGCTCCCCCACTGACACCTCAGTCACCTGCCCTGCCTTATTTCCCAAGAGTAAGTCAAGTTTTGCACCTCTCTAGTCAGTACATCCACATACTGAATCAGAAGATTTTTTTCAGCACACTTAACAAATTCCTCTCCATCAAAACCCTTGATACGATGGCAGTCCCAGTCTAAGTTAAAATCCCCTACCATACCAACTCTATTATTCTTACAGATAGCTGAGATCTCCTTACAAATTTGTTTCTTAATTTCCCACTGACTATTGGTGGGGTTTATAATACAATCCCAATAAGGTGATCATCCGTTTCTTATTTCTCAATTCCTCCTAAATAACGTCCCTGGATGTACTCCCAGGAATATCCTGCCTCAGTAGAGCAGTTATGCTATCCTTTATCAAAAATGCCACTCCCCCTCCTCTCTTGCCCCCCTTTCTATCCTTCCTATAGGATTTGTATCCTGGAACATTAAGCTGCCAATCCTGTCCATCTCTGAGCCACATCTCTGTAATTGCAATGACATCCCAGTCCGATATTCCTAACCATGCCTTCCCCGTTAGCTCTCTTGAATTGAAATAATTAGTTTAATTTATCAGTCCAACCTGTAGTTGTTTTTTGCTTTGTTCTTGCCTGCTTTAACTAGTTACCTTTCCCAACCAATCTCAAATTGATCTTTTTCTTCACTATTTCCCTGGGTCCCACTATTTCCCCCCACCCACACCCCCCCCAACCGCCCCCCCAACCCCACCCCCCACCTTACTAGTTTAAATCCTCCTGAGCAGCTCGAGCAATTTTCCCTGCCAGTATATTCATCCCCTTCCAATTCAGGTGCAATCCATCCTTCTTGTGGAGGTCACTTCTACCCCAGAAGAGATTTCATTGATCCATTAATGTAAACCCTTCTCCCCTGCACTATCTCCTCAGCCACACATTCATCTGCTCTTTCCTTCTATTCATACCCTCATTAGCTTGTAGTACCAGGTTTATTCCACATATTGCTACCCTAGAGAACCTCCTCTTGAATTCCTGCCTAAGCTTCTATATTGTCCCTTTAGAATCTCATCCTTTTCCCTTCCTATATCATTAGTTCCAAAGTGTACAATGACCTCCTGCTGGTCCCTCTCCCCCTTGAGAACATTCGGCACTCTCTCCAACATATCCTTGATCCTGGCAACACACCATTCTGATTTTTCACTGTTGGCCCCAGAAGTGTTTGTCTATGCCTCTGACTAGAAAGTCCCCTCTCACAATTGATCTCTTGGAACCTGACGTACCCCTCATTACATTGAGAACCAGTCTCCGGACCAGAAATTTGGCTGTTCGTGCTACATTCCCCGGAAAGTCCATCAACCCCTACATTTTCCAAAACAGCATACTTGTGTGAGATGGGGACAGCCACAGAAGACTCCTGTACTACCTGCCTACCCATCCTAATTTTCCTGGAGTTAACCCATCTACCTGAATGTTTCTGCGGCTTTTCTCGCTTCCTATAACTGCCACCCGTCATATTCCCTAGCTCTTGTAAATTCCTTATTGCCTCTAACTGCTGGTCCAACCAAACCATGCGATCTGATAGGATTCACAATCAAAGACACTTCCTGCAGAAGTAACCATCAGTAACATGGAAATGCTTCCTAAACTCCCACATCTGATAGGAAGAGCACCTCACTCAACTCAAGGTCATCGTTGCTCCTTCACAATCTACAGACCCAGAAAATAGCACCATCTTTTTGCTCTTAAAAAAAAACACTGCTCCATGCTAACTTAGTACCTATGGTTTATATTTTTAAAATTTAATCAACAGACCGATCTCAATAAAAGATATAATTAAGAAAGAATCCACTCTATTCACTACTGTAGATTTACAGCAAGATTACAAGTACAAACTATGCACATGTCTGTTCCTGTGCTGTGAGCTCACCCACACGGGTTCCTCTAAGGTCAGCTGTGAATTTCACTGTTTGTTAAATTTTCCTAAATGCACTCTAATGTCCAGAGATACATGAACTCAAACAGCAAAAGCAGTGATAGTGCAGATTCACTGCTGTGTCAGACAGCAGGGTCAGTCTTTCTCTGACTCTGTGGTCACTGCCTTTGTCTGTCATCCTCCTTTTAAAAGTGCCATTGTTTTGATCTTTTATTGCAGAATCATTCGGTGTACTAGAGACAGCGCTGGATAATCACTGAAATGGGAATAATGTCCAGGGTTATGGGAAAAAGCCGGGGGAATAATACTAAGGCCTTCTGTGCATTCAGAGGGCTGGTACAGGCATGATGGGCTGAATGGCTTCTTTCTGCACCATAACAACTCAGATTCTGTGAACTTTGTGTAGTTGAGACAGACAAATCATAACCTTGGTCTTATATAGAACAGTACGGTACAGACACTAATCCTTCAGTCCACAATATTGTACCGAACATGATGCAAAATTAAACTATTTTCTTCTGCCTGCCATTGGTTCACATCCCTTCATTCCTTGCATATTCATGTCTTTAATTAAAAGTTCCTAAATGCCTTTATCATATCTGCCCCACCCCCACCCCGGCAGCCTGTTCCAGACTCCTGACACTCTTTGTGTAAAAAAACTTGCCCCTCACATCTCCTTTGAACTTTTGCCCTCTCACCTTAAATGCTTCTCTTCGTATTTTTGAACTGTGGGGGGGAAAAAGATTCTGACTGTCAACCCTATCTATCCATCTCATAATTTTGTAGGCTTCTATCAGCCGCTCCAGAGAAAACAACCTGAGTTTTTCTAGCCTCTCCTTAGAGCTCATACCCTCTAATCCAAGCCTCATCCTGGTAAACCTCTTCTACACCCTCTCCAAAGCCTCCACATCCTTCTTGTAATGTGGCGACTAGAATTAAACGCAATAGTCGTCATGCAGCCTAAGCAAAGTCTTATAAAGCTGTAACATGACCTCCTGATTCTTGTACTCAGTTCCCTGAGCAATAACGGCAAGTACGCCATAAACTTTCTTTATCACCCTCCTTGTGACGATTTGTTTTGATCTGTATTTGATGCTGAAATGAGCTTCTGACAACATTTTCATAACACCACTAAAACCATATATTTTTGCCTGCATCATCTGATTCGATTCCTCTGTAGTTACAGAAATCCTCTGTTTCAAAAATCCACACCCATGCAGTCATGCCATTGGCACTTGGCTATTCAAATAGCAAATCGAGAGTTTGATGTTGGAAAAGCACAGCAGGTCAGGCAGCATCCAAGGAGCAGGAGAATCGACATTTTTGGCTAAAGCCCTTCATCACGGCTTTAGCCCGAAACATTAATTCTCTGCTCCTTGGATGCTGCCTGACCAGCTGTGCTTTTCCAGCACCACACTCTTGACTCTGACCTCCAGCATCTGCAGTCCTCACTTTCTCCTATTCAAGTAACAACTCAGCTGACCTCCCAAATCCGACCCTCTGTGAACTTAATAATTCAAATCTGTGCTCTTAATTATATCAAGTCCTGATCATCGATCATTCCTTTCTCACTAATTCATATTGGCTCCTGCTTAAGTAAGTACTCAAGTTTAACATTCTCCTGCTTGTTTCCAAATCTTTCCATGGTCTTGGCTCACCCTTTCCTGGAAATCTCTGTGACATGTGTGGTTGTCTAAATCAAGCATTTTGAACCCTTGCTGTTTAAATAGTTTGACCATTAGTAGATGGCCCCTCAGTTGCTGAATTACGGGACTTTGGAATTCCTTCCTCAAAACTCACTGTCTCCCTGCCTTTTCTCTCATTGAAAGCATGAAGAAACAAAATGTGAGATTGATCTTGACAAACCTGTACTGAAACCAGGAAATGTTCCACGTGGACTTTATTCAAAGACTACTGAATCCCACCACCTAATGCCACAACTTGTTATTACAACCAGACAAACGTAAAGATCTGCAATGCAGAAGACACCATTCTGAAACTGAGAGATAGTTTTGAAACAGTCCAAACTCCAACTTTGTAAGGTGCATAAATAGTGTATGAATTGATTGAGAATTTAATGAAATCAACCTAACAATCTGTGATCCATGACTGAAATACAAAATATAGAGTTTAGTGGACCTTTTGTTTATATTTGTTAAATTAAGGTGACCTGCATTTTCCAAGGTATTGCAACACACTGATATGTTCATATTTGTGATGTGTTCCAATAGTGCAATTCTTTTATTATTTTAAAACCTATCTTTGATTTAATTGCATAAATGTGATAAATTATGTTTTTTTGTAACATTGAAATAACCATAGTCCTATCAGATCACAGGGCTGCTCTCTCAACAGAGAGCGAGGTGATTGATGGTGGTTTAACCTGAGGATCAAGGGGAGAGTTCCAGAAGGAGAGTTCATCACAGTAACCTCAGCTGGTACAGGGACTGGCATCACTCAGCATCACCAACTCACCCATCCAACCAACTGAGCTAACCGATCCACTTTCTTTTCGTTGTATATTCAAACATTCACAGATACTGCTTCCAGTCCACTCCAGCTTTAGTGCCTGAACCAAGATGGTATCACGGTGGACTGAACTGAGCATAAGTGAAAGGACAACAAAAAGACATTTTGACTTTGAAACAATATGCTTTGCATTGCATCTATCATGATCCAAAACCTAATTTTATGTTCTCTGTTCCTTCACCTTTAAAAGATTTCAAAGCATCCCTCACCTGCCACAAGGTGGGGCCCTCAGCTTGGACAACTCTCACCACAGCCATGATGGGGATCCACATAATACAGAAGATGGTCATACACCAGCCCAGTGCTCCTGACCAGACAGGGTATTCAACAGATCCATATCTTAGTGGGGCAAATGTTGTCAAGGACCAGATTAAGACTGCCTGAATGTGGATAAGATACAAAACTAAATCAGAAACAGAATGAGAGATTGGGTATTTTCAGTTTAAATCAAAATAATGTGTAACAGCTTCTTACCACCAGCAAACACGGAGAGATCAGAATCCAACACATTCTCCACCACAGCCAGAAGAGCCAAGTCCTTTCCCCAATCATCATCTCAATGTCCTTGATGAATCTGTTTGTCCCTGTGAACAACAAGGAAGAAGAGAGACACCATCACTCACTCTGTCCTGTCTTTAGGGCAGCTTGTTTACTGTTGAAGTTCATCTTGTACAGGGTGGCACTGATGAACAGGTTAACCCAGAGAAGGGATTGCTCCAGATTTCAAACAGGATAAGGAAATTGATTCTTGTCACCAACTGATTGATCTTTCTCTCCCATTTTGGGAACAAGGGTCTGTCCATCCCAGCACAAATTGGAAACATAAGCTTTTCCTGGAATGAGTTCTTCTTGGGCGATGAAGGTAACTTGGAATTTGAAACACAAACAGATCAATCATGACCGTATTGATGGTGGAGCAGGCTTGAGGGGCTGAATGGGTCTATTTCTGCTAAGGACTTGTAAAATATGAAAGTGAAGAGTTCATAACAAACCCTAAATATAGAAACATGTGAACAACAGCAAAAATAGGCTAATTTTCTCTAATCTTATTACAAATCACTTGTTAGGGATACGATTAATACTGATAGAAACCAATGAAGGGTAAAGAGTGGGGTGTTTCCAATGTAAAGAACAGGGGTATAAGTGTAATTAATTAAAACTTATAAAATACACCATTGAGTTAAATGCAATAGAGATGACCACTTAGGTGATATGTTGCAGCTGTAGCATGTGGGTGCTGCTGGATTCCTAAAGAAATCCAGTTATATTGGATCAGCTCAAACATTTGATATAGTACCACACATGAGGCTCCTTAATAACCTGAGAGCCCATTGTGCTGGGTGTACAGTATGACCATGGATAGTGAATTGGTGAGCTGATAGAAGATCGACAGCAGTATCTTGTCGGGATCTGGATGATGTGAGCTTGGCAAGGTTTATTCGAGAATTGGATGAGAACTGTAGCAATTCTGATGTCGGGAAGACCATTTTTTTTTATTCTTTCAGTAAGCAATGAGCTGAATCTGTCACTCAGCAGTGATGAGTTCCTAATTAATGGGATTATTCCCTATTAAGCAGCAAGCTAATGGTACAACACGCCTAACTAATATTCAGCTTCCTATCTTAAACTCACCTAACAAGCTCAACATTGAGAAAACTTGACCTGGAGATTAGAGTGGGGATGTCGTGAATTCAGCTTGTTACCTGCTCCAAATGACCTAAATATTAGGCACTGAGGTCTCAGAGAATACTCCAAGGATGCCAGTCACATACACTTTACATTCATGGTATTGGATCTGATATGTGCCAGTCTCTAATATCTTGCTGGGCCATCTCAGAAAATTTCTACACTTCAGTACTGCACCACAGTCTGCCCCAGTGACTATCATTGTAATGCCTCGGCCAGCACACCCAAGAGCATGAACCCAGGCTGCATCTCCAGGCTGGTCACTTGCCGTCCCAATTCTCACTCATTCTGAGCTGGCCTGGATGCTCACAACACCTCTCCCTTGCCTTGCCTTTTGCCTTTGTGTGTTTGCTACCTCAGCCAGGGATATTATTCCAGTCACTCCTTGCCATTTAGTGCAGACACAAAGGAAGGAATCTTGTTGTGGTTGTCAACAGGAATCTGTCAAATCAAGGAGGGTGTAATGGGGTGCTGACGCAGTAAGTCATGGGCAGTCTCTGATACCAATTCCATGTGCTTAGACATGGGCAACCAGCTGCTCAGGGTGGTCAACATTAGTGTTTACTCCACGTAAGGGGTTAGGAACTGAATGAAGGTCAGCCCACCACCTGGCTTGAGTCTTTCTGCTCTACTGTGGGCTGCTTACTTCCTGAAATGAGACAGAGGCAGGTATTAATGGAGATGAAAGGACGTGTCCCAATTGTTACTGTAGGTGCAGCTGGGAGGTATCCTGAGTGAACAAGCAGTGCAGAGGGACTGCAGGATTAATGGTGTCTGGGATTGGGGTAGGTGTGAGTGAGCGGAGGGGGACAGATTGCAAGCTGTAGTGAGATTGGTAGGGCATGAGACTCAGTGGAAGGTGGGTATAGCAAGAGAGTTACAGTGAGGGTGAGATAACAAACATGGTAGCACTTACTAGCAAAGTGGAGAAGATCATTGACTTCCTTCTTTCACTGCTGGGTATTCCTCCAGAGGGCTGAGATTGCACTGATCCAGGTGGCAACCTCGGACCAGGTTGTCATGTCATGCCCTGATCTTACCAATCCAGGGGTAAGAAGAAATCCCACCTCAACACCACACTATGCAGTAGAACCTTTAGATCCCTACCCATCAGGCAGGACACTCCTTCCCCCTGCCTGCCTGCTATGTCTGGGATCAATATAAGTAACACTGTAGGGTTGTTCTAGACTGACAGTGTTTGTATGGATACTTAACGGGCTTTTAATGAAGTTGTAACCACAACATATGGAGCTGCCAGTGTTGGCCTGGATGGACAAGGTCAGAAGTCACATGGCACCACATTATAGTCCAAAAGGTTTATTTGAAATCAAATGCTTTCGGAGCACTGCCCCTTCGTCAGGTGAAGTAAAGAGAAGCACACAGACACAGAGTTTATAATCAGAGAGATCAAAATATCATACACGTGGTGTGAGTGGAGTGTTGACAGACTGAATAATAGGTCTCTGCAGGTGATCAAGAGTGTCAGATGGTGTGAATAAAGTGTCAACAGCTGAATAGTGGGTGAAGGGATGATCTATAATCTGATTCATTAAGGAAGAGAGATAATTACAAAATATTAAAAATAAGGTAGTTCTGGAGACAAACCAAATGACTGGAATAACATGGTAGGTATAAGAGTCACACGCCGAGGGTCTAACCAAAGTAACAAGTACTAATCCAAAACTGTACACATTAAATAAGGTAGAAAGATCATAATAAGTTATCAAGGTGATGGTGTCAAAACTGGACAGTAAGGAAGATCTTACAGGTACAGAACAGTGTAATGGGGTCACATGTAGTACGACTTGTAACCAAGATCGTGGTTGAGGCCATCTTCATGGCTACAGAACTCAGCTATTGGTTTCAGCTCAGTAATTCTGTGCTATTGTGGTCCTCAAGATACAAAACAACACAGAATTATTGTGAGGTAGCAGTGCTAACCACTGGGCCACCCAAAGTGGGGACATTTTCAGGATGGCAGAGAATAGAGCTAGGGCCTCGATTATGACTGGAATGAAGAAAGTAAATATACAATCACCAAGTTTCCAGATCACAAAAATAGGTGGGAGGGCATTTGGTGAGGATGACACAAAGATTCTATTGAGAGATACAACAGGTTATGTGAAAGAACAAAAACTAGCCAGGTAGAATATAAAGTGGAAAAATGTGAGTAATACACTTTGGCGGGAAGAATAGAGGAGGTGAATATTATTTGACTGAAAAGACTGCAGAAAGCTGCAGCACAGAAGGATTTGGGGTTCCTTGTGCATAAATCTGAAAAGCCTGGCCTTTAAATTTTATGGGTATGAGGGAAGGAAAATGGATAGTTGGCCTTTATTTCAAAGCAAACAAAATACAAAAATAGGTAAGCTTTGTTATAAATGTTCAAGGCACTAGTGAGACCATGGCTGGAATATTCGGAACAGTTTCTATTCCTCCATGGGATGAGGATGCCACTGGCTCAGTAGAATTTATCGTCCATCCCAGAGAGCAGTTAAGAGTCAACCATACTGCTATGTGTCCAGAGTCACATGTTGTCCAGACCAGGTAAGGATAGCAGTTTCTTTCCCTGAAGGACATTAGCAAACCAGAGGGTTTTTTTCAATCATTGACATTGATTCAAGGTCATAATTGGACTCTTAATTCTAGATTTTTATTGAATTCAATAAAACGGGGCAGCACAGTGATTCAGTGGTGAGCAATGTTGCCTCACAGCACCACGGACCTGGGTTCAAATCCAGCCTCAGGTGGCTGTCTGTGTGGATTTTGCACATTCTCCCCATGTCTGTATGGGTTTCCTCCAGGTGCTCCAGTTTCCTCCCACAGTCCAAAGTTATGCAGCTTGGTTGGACTGGCCGTGCTAATTTCCTCTATAATGTCCACGGATGTGCAGGCTAGGCTGGTTAGGCATGGAAAATGCATGATTACGGGGATAGGGTCAGGGTCTGGGTCTGGGTCTGGGTAGGATGCTCATCAAAGAGTTGGTGTGCACTCGTTGGGCCAAATGGCCCGCTTCCACATTGCAGAGATTTTATGATTCAAATTGCACCATTTGCCATGATGGGATTCGAGCCTGGATCCCTAAGGCAGTACCTGGGTTAACAATCCAGCGATTATATCATCAGGTCATCATCTCCCCCTCAAAAAAATATATTGGCTTTGGAGGCAGTCCAAAGAAGGTTCATGAGATTAATTTCGGATATGGAGAGATTTTCTTTTCAGGAGTGTTCGAGTAGTTTGGGCTTGAGCTCTTTTGAATTTCGTGGAATAAGAGGCGATCTATTTTGAAAAGTATATGATTGTTAACGATTGTGCTTGATCAGATATAGGAATAGAGGCTGTTTTCACTTATGCTAGAGTCTGGGACCAGAAGGCATCTCCTGAGAACCAAGAGGTTACATATTTAAGACAGAGATGAGGAAGACTTTTTGCTCTTAGAGTGCAGTGGTATTCTTTTTACCCCAGAGTGCTGTTGAGGCTAGGTATATAAGTCTATTCATGTAAGATAGATTGTAAATCAGGAAAGGAATCAAACATTGTGGGGAAATGGTAGGAAAGTGGAGTGAAGGATAGTCAAATCAGCCATGACCTCATTGAATGGTGGCGCAAAATCAGTGGGGTGAATGGCCTACTTCAACTCCTCTGTCTTATGGTCTCATTGTCTTAAGTACTTATATTGCTATAAAACTCATACTTACACAGTCTGGGCTCTGTGCTGCCTCACTACATACAACAAACACACAGTAACTGCAAGTTGGCTGCTCATATTATCACTGCTACTGAAGGTCAGTCAGGAACCTTTGTACATCACATATTTGTGAAGCAATCTAATAGCAGAAAGATAAACTCCCTATGTGATCTTGGATTTGTGCAATAATACAAATATCAGCAATTAACAAGACAATGACTGTAGTAAAATTGGCTGAAATCCAGCAAAAACAAGTGGATCCTGAGTGAAGGATGCAAAAAATGATGTTGTGTGTTTCATGCTGGTTTCTGGAACCAATTAGGTTTCATTGTCAGGAAGAGCGAGTGAATTCTGATACACGTCTGCCAGCATCTGATTCATTTGGTCTGATTTTATTAAAGAAACCTTAATTTTCACAAAGTACTTTAAATTTAATATGTTTATTTGTTTCGGTCTCTTTTATGATTGACTGACCATAGATCCAGCTGAGACCGGTGAGTTGCAGGAGAGCTGTTATAACGAGAATCCAGTCCGTAACGTAATGATCCATTAAATTTAGCCAGTAAATCCCAGCCTAAAATTAAATGGAAAATTCAAAAATGTTACACAGGAAAATGATCGTACTCTTACTTTCAAATTCAGACTTTGATGAGATTTGAAAAATGTATACATGTAAGTGCTTATAATAAAAGCACAATTCTAACTAAAGCAAATTCAGAAGTCACAATGTCAGGTTCTATTCCAACAGATTTATTTGAAATCACAAGCTTCTTCATCAGATGATGAAGGAACAGTGCTCTGAAAGCTTCTGATTTCAAATAAACCTGTTGGATTATAGCCTGACATCGTATGACTTCTGAAATTGTCCACTCCAGTCCAACATTGTCACTTCCACATCATAACTAAAGCAAAATACTACAGATGCTGGAAATCTGAAACAAACACAGAAATTCCTGGAAAAAATCAGCAGGTCTGGCAGTATCTGTGGAGAAAGAAACTAACATATTGATTCCAGTCTGGTACAACTCATCTTCAGAACTGTTCCAACACAATTCTAACTCGATGCTCAATATTCCCTCATTCATTTGTGTGTGGGATTCAATTATGTTGCTGTTCCCTCTTTTCCATTCTCACCTGAAAGTCATTTTTGAAATGGGGAGATCAGAATTTACCTGCAGTGTTCCAAATGTGATCTCACGTGATCAAATAAGTGAAGAGGTTACCTCAGAGTCCAATTGGACCTTGATCAGCTGGGCCAATGGGCTGAGGAGTGACAGATGGGGTTTAATTTAGATAAATGTGAGGTGCTGCATTTTCGAAAAGTAAGTTAGGGCAGAATTTATACACTTAATGTTAAGGTCCCGGGGAGCGTTGTTGAACAAAGAGACCTTGGGGCGCAGTTTCATGCAGAAGGTGGTGTGTGTATGGAAGTTTTGGAGGCTGGTATAATTACAACATTTAAAAGGCTTTTGGATGGATATATAAATAGGAATAGTCTAGAGTGATATGGGCCCAATGCTGGCAAATAAGACTACATTAATTTAGGATATCTGATACCATGGATGAAGGATCTGTTTCTGTGCTGTACATCTCTGACTTTATGACCCTATGGGAGGCATGGTGGCTCAGTAGTTAGCACTACTGCCTCACAGCACCAGAGACCCAGGTTCAATTCCCGCCTCAGGCAACTGTCTGTGTGGAGTTTGCACATTCTCCCTGTGTCTGCGTGAGCACTCTCCGGGTGTTCTGGTTTCCTCCCACACTCCAAAAATGTGCAGGTTAGGTGAGTTGGCCATGCTAAATTGTCTGTAGTGTTAGGTGTAGCGGAATGGGTCTGGGTGGGTTGCTCTTCGGAGGGTTGGTGTGGACTTGTTGGGCCGAAGGGCGTGTTTCCATATTGTAAGTAATCTAATCTCATCTAAATACATCCTAGATTTAGACATCATGACCCCTCATGTACATCTTAACTCTTTGCCTCCAGTTTTAACTGCCTGGGAACAGTGCATTAATGGGATTTGTGAAATTACCAACTCTCCCCTCTCAGTATCTGAACTACAATCCCATTCAACACAAATATCTGAAGAAGGGAACATGGCTCAGGAGTAGGCCATCCTGTCCCTGGGGCTTACTCCACCATTTAATAAGGTTAAAATCACACACCAGGTTATGATCCAACAGGTTTATTTGGAAGCACTAGCTTTCTGACCGCCGCTCCTTCATCAGGTGGTTATGGAGTATAAGATCGTATGACATAGAATTCAAAGCAAACTTTTGAAAGCTCGTGCTTCCAAAAGAACCTGTTGGACTATAACCTGGTGATATGTGATTTTCAACTTTGTACATCCGAGTCCAACACTGGCACCTCCACATAATTTAATAAGGTTACCGCTGTTATGAATTGCTTTGAATATATTTGCGTCCTTCTTTCCATAATACAAGCAATACTGTATACAGACTCTCACATTATGGAACCATCAGTGCACTGTATAACTGAAGCTTAACATCTCTACTTTTGTATCCACTCAGCCTTGCAGCAAATGATAAAGTTATATTAGCTTTCCCAAATATATAGGTGAGGACTGCAAATGCTGGAGATCAAAGTTGAAGAGTGCGGTGCTGGAAAAACACAGCCAGTCAGGCAGCATCTGAGGAGCAGGAGAGTTGATGTTTTGGGCATAAGCCCTTCATCAGGAATGAGGCTTGTGGGCCAAGGGGGCTGAGAGATAAATGGGAGAGGGATGAGGCTGGGGGGGAGGATAGCTGAGAATGCACTAGGTAATATATCTCCCTCCCCACCCCTATCCATGGTCCATAAAGACCATTCCTTCTGCAACTCCCTTGTTCAGTCCATGCCCCCACCAACCCACCCTCCTATCCTGGCACCTTCCCCTGCCACCAAAAGAATTGCAAAACTCCACCCACGCCTCCCCACTTACCTCCGTCCAAGGCCCCAAAGGAGCCTTCCACATCTGTCAGAGATTTATCTGCACTTCCACACACATCATCTACTATGTCTGTTGCTCCCAATGTGGTCTCCTCTACATCGGGGAGACAGAACTCCAGTTTGCAGAACGTTTCAGAGGGCATCTCCAGGACACACGCTCAAACAATCCCATTGCCCCATTGCCGAACACTTTAACTCCCCATTCACTAAGGACATGCAAGACCTGGGCCTCCTCCACCGCCAAACCCTAACCACCCGATGCCTGGAGGAAGAATGCCTCATCTTCCACATTGGGACCCTCCAACCACATAGGATCAATGTGGATTTCACCAGTTTCCTCATTTTCCCTCCCCCCACCTTATCCCAGATGCAACTTTCCAACTGGACACCACCCTCTTGACCTGTCCTACCTGTCCATCTTCCTTCCCACCTATCTACTCCATCCTCCTCTCTGACCTATCGCCTTCACCCCCAACTTCATCTACCTATCGCATTCTCAGCTACCTTACCCCCAGGCCACTCCTTCTCTCATTTATCTGTCAGCCCTCTTGGGCCACCAGCCTCACTCCTGATGAAGGTCTCATACCCAAAACATTGATTTTCCTGCTTGTTGGATTCTGCCTGATCTGCTGTGCTTTTCCTGCAGCGCACTCTTCGTTTTTCCTAAATATATTGGAGGGTTGTTTTTCAGACTGGAGGCCTGTGACCAGTGGAGTGCCACAAGGATTGCTGCTGGGTCCTCTACTTTTTGTCATTTATATAAATGATTTGGATGTGAGCTTAAGAGGTACAGTTAGTAAATTTGCAGATGACACCAAAATTGGAGGTGTAGTGGACAGCGAAGAAGGTTACCTCAGATTACAACAGGATCTTGATCAGATGGGCCAATGGGCTGAGAAGTGACAGATGGAGTTTAATTCAGATAAATGCGAGGTGCTGCATTTTGGGAAAGCAAATCTTAGGACTTATATGCTTAATGGTAAGGGCGGAGGGAGTGTTACTGAACAAAGAGACCTTGGAGTGGAATCGCTGGTAGATAGGATCGTGAAGAAGGCATTTGGTATGCTTTCCTTTATTGGTTAGAGTATTGAGTACAGGAGTTAGAAGGTCATGATGCGGCTGTACAGGACATTGGTTAGACCACTGTTGAAATATTGTGTGCAATTCTAGTCTCCTTCCTATTGGAAAGATTAGATTAGATTATTTACAGTGTGGAAACAAGCCCTTCGGCCCAACAAGTCCACACCGATCCGCCGAAGCGCAACCCACTCAGACCCATTCCCCTACATTTACCCCTTCATCTAACACTATGGGCAATTTAACTTGGCCAATTCACCTAACTTGCACATTTTTGGATTGTGGGAGGAAACCGGCGCACCCGGAGGAAACCCACACAGACACGGGGAGAATGTGCAAACTCCACACAGAGAGTCACCTGAGGCGGGAATTGAACCCGGGTCTCTGGCGCTGTGAGGCAGCAGTGCTAACCACTGTGCCATCGTTGTGAAATATGAAAGGGTTCAGAAAAGATTTACAAGGATGTTGCCAGGGTTGGAGGATTTGAGCTATAGGGAGAGGTTGAACAGGCTGGGGCTGTTTGCCTTGGCACGTCGGAGGCTGAGGGGTGATCTTATAGAGGTGTACAAAATTATGAGGGGCATAGATAGGATAAATAGACAAAGTTCCCTGGGGTCAGGGAGTCCAGAACTGGAGGGCCTAGGTTTAGGGTGAGAGGGGAAAGATATAATAGAGACCTAAGGGGCAACTTTTTTCCACACAGAGGGTAGTACGTGTATGGAATGAGCTACCAGAGGAAGTGGTGGAGGCTGGTACAATTGCAACATTCAGAAGGCAATTGGATGGGTATATGAAAGGAAGGGTTTGGAGGGATATGGGCTGGGTGCTGGCAGGTTGGACTAGATTGGGTTGGGATATCTGGTCAGCATGGACAGATTGGACTAAAGGGTCTGTTTCCATGCTATACATCTCTATGACTCTATATGCTGCATCTGCACAGTAACTTTTGATTGTCACGCATCCTTCTGTCTCTCAGAGTTCTGCAATCTCTAATCATTTTGATATGATGTTTTATTTTTTATTCTTCCTGCTAAAAGGGAAACACTTCATGTTTTCCTACATTATACTCCATTTGCTACATCTTTGCCCACCGACTTAAACCATCTTTCTCTTTTTATAGCCCCCTTATGTCTTCCTTGAAAATTACTTTCCAATTTTATGTCATCAGCAACTTTGGTAACTGTGTCTTCTACTGCTTCATCTATGTCATTGATGTAAATTGTAAATCATTCAAATGCCAGAATTGACCCTGAGGCATGCCACTTGTTACATCATGAGAACCTGAAAAAAAAACACATTTGTGCTGACTCTCTGTTTACTATTAGCCAGCTAATTTTCTGTCCATGTCAATATGCTAACCCCTGTACCATGAGCTCCTATGTTCTACAATAAATATTAATGTGACACTTTATCAAATGCCTCTGGAAATATAAGAAAAAGTACATCCACCATTTCCCCATTATCCAAACACTCATATTATTTCTGAAATAATTCTAACAAATTGGTGAAATATGTTCTCTCCCTTCACAAGACTGTACTGGCTCTATTTGACTACTTCAAAACCTACATTGTCATGCCACAAATTCCTTAATAATAATTGCTAACATTTTACTTATGATAGATAGTAAGTTAACTGCTCTGTATTTCTTTCTTTTTGAATAAAAGATTTATATTTTCTAACCCAGTCATAGAGTCAAAAGGTGTGGTGCTGGAAAAGCACAGCTGGTCAGGCAGCATCCAAGGAGCAGGAGACAATAGACAATAGGTGCAGGAGTAGGCCATTCAGCCCTTCGAGCCTGCACCACCATTCAATATGATCATGGCTGATCATTCCTAATCAGTATCCGCTTCCTGCCTTATCTCCATAACCCTTGATTCCACTATCTTTGAGAGCTCTATCCAACTCTTTCTTAAATGAATCCAGAGACTGGGCCTCCACTGCCCTCTTGGGTAGAGCATTCCACACAGCCACCACTCTCTGGGTGAAGAAGTTTCTCCTCATCTCTGTCCTAAATGGTCTACCCCGTATTTTTAAGCTGTGTCCTCTGGTTTGGCACTCACCCATCAGCGGAAACATGTTTCCTGCTGCCAGAGTGTCCAATCCTTTCATAATCTTATACGTCTCAATCATATCCCCTCTCAGTCTTCTAAACTCAAGGGTATACAAGCCCAGTCGCTTCAGTCTTTCAGTGTAAGGTAATCCCTCCATTCCAGGAATTGACCTTGTGAACCTACGCTGCACTCCCTCAATAGCCAGAATGTCTTTCCTCAAATTTGGCGACCAGAACTGCACACAGTACTCCAGGTGTGGTCTCACCAGGGCCCTGTACAGCTGCAGAAGCACCTCTTTGCTTCTGTACTCAATCCCTCTTGTTATGAAGGCCAGCATGCTATTAGCTTTCTTCACTACCTGCTGTACCTGCATGCTTGCCTTCATTGACTGGTGTACAAGAACACCCAGATCTCTCTGTACTGCCCCTTTACCTAAATTAATTCCATTGAGGTAGTAATCTGCCTTCCTGTTCTTGCCACCAAAGTGGATAACCATACATTTATCCACATTAAACTGCATCTGCCATGCATCTGCCCACTCACCTAACTTGTCCAGGTCACCCTGTAATCTCCTAACATCCTCATCACATTTCACCCTGCCACCCAGCTTTGTATCATCAGCAAATTTGCTAATGTTATCGCTGATGCCATCTTCTATATCATTAACATATATTGTAAAAAGCTGCGGTCCCACACGGATCCTTGCGGTACCCCACTGGTCACTGCCTGCCATTCCAAAATGGAGCCGTTTATCACTACCCTTTGTTTCCTATCAGCCAACCAATTTTCAATCCAATCTAGTACTTTGCCCCCAATACCATGCGCCCTAAGTTTACTCACTAACCTCCTATGTGGAACTTTATCAAAAGCTTTCTGAAAGTCCAGGTACATTACATCTACTGGATCTCCCTTATCCATCTTCAGAGTTACATCCTCAAAAAACTCCAGAAGATTAGTCAAGCACGATTTCCCCTTCATAAATCCATGCTGACTCTGTCCTATCCTGTTACTACTATCCAGATGTGCCGTAATCTCATCCTTTATAATAGACTCCAGCATCTTTCCCACCACTGAGGTCAGACTAACTGGTCTATAATTTCCTGCTTTCTCTCTCCCACCTTTCTTAAAAAGTGGTATAACATTAGCCAGTCTCCAATCCTCAGGTACCGATCCCGAATCTATCGAATTCTGGAAAATAATCACCAACGCATCCACGATTTCCCGAGCCACCTCCTTCAGTACCCTGGGATGTAGACCATCAGGCCCCGGGGACTTATCAACCTTCAGACCTAACAGTCTCTCCAACACCAAATCCTGGCAAATACAGATTCCCTTAAGTTCAGGTCCTTCGGTCACTGCTACCTCAGGGTCTTCCCCAGTCTTGTGTCTTCCCCAGTGAACACAGATCTGAAGTACCCATTTAATTCTTCTGCCATTTCTTTGTTCCCTGTAATATATTCCCCTGTTTCTGTCTTCAAGGGCCCAATTTTAGTCCTAAACATTTTTTTGCCTTGCACATACTTGAAAAAGCTTTTACTATCCTCCTTTATATTATTGGCCAGTTTACCTTCGTATCTCATTTTTCCTCTGCGTATTTCCTTCTTAGTAATCCTCTGTTGTTCTTTAAAAGCTTCCCAGTCCTCTGTTTTCCCACTTATCTTTGCTATGTTATACTTTTTCTCTTTTAACTTTATATGTTTCTTAACTTCCCTCGTCAGCCACGGCCACCCATGCCTCCTCCTGGGATCTTTCTTCCTTTTAGGAATGAACTGATCCTGCAACTTCTGCATTATACACAGAAATATCTGCCATTGTTCCACCACGGTCATCCCTGCTAAGGTATTGCACCATTGAACTTTGGCCAGCTCCTCCCTCATAGCTCCATAGTTCCCTTTATTCAACAGAAGTACTGTCACTTCCGACTGTACCCTCTCCCTCTCAAATTGCAGATTGAAACTTAATGTATTATGGTCACTACTTCCCAATGGCTCCTTCACTTCGAGGTCTCTGACCAATTCTGGTTAATTACACAATACTAGATCCAGAATTGCCTTCTCCCTGGTCGGCTCCAGCACCAGCTGCTCTAAGAATCCATCTCTGAAGCACTCCATAAAGTCTCTTTCTTGAGGTCCAATACCATCCTGATTCTCCCAGTCTACCTGCATGTTAACATTCCCAATAACAACTGTAGTAACATCTTTACCACAGGTCAATTTCAGCTCCTGATTCAACTTACATCCGACATCCAGACTACTGTTTGGGGGCCTGTAGATGACTCCCAAGAGGGTCGTTTTACCCTTAGTATTTCGCAGCTCTATCCACACTGACTCTACATCCTCTGACTCTAGGTCCCCCCGCGCAAGGGACTGAATATCGTCCCTTTCCAACAAGGCCACTCCACCCCCTCTGCCCGTCAGTCTGTCCTTACGATAGCACGTGTAGCCTTGAATATTCATTTCCCAGGCCCTGTCCACTTGAAGCCACGTCTCAGTTATCCCCACAATATCGTATCTGCCAATTTCCAAAAGAGCCTCAAGCTCATCCATCTTATTTCTAATGCTTCGTGCGTTCATATACAGCATTTTTAATTTGTTACTGCTCTCACCCTTCCCATCAACCCCTATTCCACTCAACCTTACAGCATGATCCCTTTTTGAATTTTCTGCCTCATTGATACAGTTGTCTTTCTTGACTTCTCTTGTTCTAACTTTTCCTTCAACTTCCTTTTTGTACATCCAGTTTGTCCCCTCCCCCCGCTACTTAGTTTAAATGTAGCGGTGTTGCAGTAGAAAACCTGCCTGCCAGAATGCTGATCCCTAACCTGTTAAGGTGCAAACCGTCTCTCTTGTAGAATTTATGTTTGCCACAAAATGTACCCCAGTGATTCAAGAACTTAAATCCTTGCTTCCTGCACCAGTTCCCCAACCACACATTCAAGTCCATTATCTCCCTGTTTCTGGCCTCACCAGCCCGAGGAACTGGAAGCAAACCAGAGATAACCACCTTGGACGTCCTGCTTTTCAGCCTTCTTCCTCGTTCTCCAAAGTCCCGCTGTAGTATGTGCCTCCTCTTCTTCCCGACATCATTTGTGCCGACATGTACCACCACCTCTGGCTCTTCACCCTCGTCCTTGAGGATTTCCTGCACTCTGTCCGCGATGTCTTTCACCCTGGCACCAGGAAGACAACACACCATCTTTAAATCCCGTCTGCTGCCACAAAAACCCCGGTCAGTTCCTCTCACGATGGAGTCCCCTATTACCACGGCTCTATGCGATGTCCGACTCTTCCGCTCTGCCTCTGCGCCAACTTTTGATTGACAGACCTGGCCGCCTCGCGGACTGGCAGTGTCATCAGTCTCCACTGTTTCCAACAGCTTCAACTTGTTCCTGACAGGTACTTCTCCTGGGGTCTCTTGCACCTGTCTCCTCTCTGCCTTCCTCATCGTCTGCTCTCTTCTGCTCTCTTCTGGCATGATTGGTGTAATAACCTCGCTGAAGGTCTTGTCCAGAAAGATCTCATTCCCTCGGATGAGCCTAAGGTCCTCGAGTTCTTTCATCAGCGCTGCAATATGCTCGGTCAATAGCTGAATGTGCACACACTTTCCGCACATGTACGAGTCAGACACACCAGAGTCGTTGACCTCCCACATCAAGCACATAGCGCACTGAACCAGCTGGGCAGTCATGTCTTCACCCTCTTCAACTGTGGCGGAATCACTTCACTCAACCTCCTTTTCAAAGACTCCTGAGCTGAAGCCTCACTCTTCGATTAAAAACTTCCTTAGACCCTTGTTTTGTAGCAAGCCTGTGGACTCTTAATTTAGGTTCTTAACACACCCACTCTAATAGCAAATCACTTACCTTCCCGACCGACTTTGCGCTCCGCCTGAACTTCCGCCCAGCTCCCGCCGCTCTCTGCTGCGAAAAGAGAGAGTTGACGTTTTGAGCACAAGCTCTTCATTTCTGATTAAGGGCTTAAGCTCAAAACATCGACTCTACTGCTCCTCAGATGCTGTCTGACCAGCCGTGCTTTTCCAGCGCCACACTTTTTGACTCTAATCTCCAGCATCTGAAGTCCTCACTTTCTCATGTCGGCCCGACCAAGTAAAGGACATTAGTGAACCAAAGGGGTGTTTCTAACAATCAACAATGGATTCATTTGAATTCATTAGACTCTTAATTCCAGAGTCTATTGAATTCAAATTATACCATCTGCCGTGGCAGGATTCAAACCTGGATTCCCAAAACATTCCCTGGATCTCTGGATTAACAGTCTACCGATAATACCAGTAGGCCATTGTCTCCCCTAAGGCTAGGCTAAGCTAAGCATGTTTGCAGACAGTGAGGGAGAAAATTCTGATGCCGATGATCATGACATGATGCTGAGTTGCAGCATCTAACATCAAGGCAACTGAGTTACCAGTCAAGAGCAACTGAAAATAACACACTTCTCTTCAAATCGGTATACAATCACCAGGTCAGAATGAGTTGTCAAACCTCCAAAACGATTTATTGATGGTTGGATTATCAATCTTCTTAATTCACATTTTTATTGTTTGTTGGTAACCTCAGTCAATGCAGAAGTTGAACCTGTGTTGTTGGTGCCCCTCTCCCCCTGCCCCGCCCACTCCCCCCCCCCCCCTCCCCCCGCCCCCCCCCATTGTAAATCAGCCATCCAGGAGAAAGTGAGGACTACAGATACTGGAAATCAGAGTCAAAACTTGTGGTGCTGGAATCATCTTCCTGTTAAAGAGCTTATGGTCGAAACATCAACTCTCCTGCTCCTCAGATGCTGCCTGACCGGCTGTGCTTTTCCAGCATCACTCTCTTTAAAACCAACCATCCAGCCAACTGAGCCAAAAGAAAACAGTGTGGTGGTGGTGGATAAGCAGGAATATCATAGGGGATAGTGGAGGAGCTGATCATCACAGGAGGAGACTGAAGAGAAACAGAAGGAACATCGGTGAAAAGGGAGAAGGCTAGGAGAGGTGGGGAGGGTATATAATGTAGAGGAGGAGGGGAGAGTGTGAACAAATCAAAGGAAACATTAACGGCCGCATCTTTCTCTTAACTGGCTCATACAGAGGGCTAGCAGAGAATGTGCACTATAATGGGAAGGGTTCAAGATCTCTTCCTGCACAACGCAATTATACCCAACAGAAACAGAAATTGAAGAATATGATTGCACAAGGCCTCATTTGAAGGCTTGGCAATGAAGGGAAGCTTTTGCTACAGATTAAAAGTGAATGAACAATTCCGTGTCTCAAACATAATTTCTCTCAGAGAGAAGCACTTGGGTGCACCAACAGTGACAATGGTGGTGGAGCTGGTGGGAAGCAGAGAGTATTCCACATACAGCCATCCAGCAGCATTCACAGGTACATGTATCTGGAAGTTAAGGGCATAGGGATCAGGCTGTTCTGCCACCTGCGGAATTCTAAAAGCAAAGGAATGTGGATGCTGGAAATCTGAAACAAGAACAAAATTTGCCAGAGAAACTCAGCAGGTCAGACAGCTTCTGTGCAGAGAAAGCAGAGTCAACATTTCAGGACCAGTGATCCTTCTTCAGAACTCATTGTTGCTAGGAAAAGATGGGATATACACTGAAGACAGGGATTGGGAGAACGGAGTGAACAACAGGTGGAGATGGAGCCCACACAAAGAGAGAACACTTGTTGGGCAGACAAAGGAATGGATACTGTTGAGCCTGGGCGAAAGAAAAGTTGCTTATGGGGACCATTAGTGAGTGAAAATGGGTTAGCTGCGATGAAAGGAGCCCAAGGTCATCTGGAAACTCTGGTCAGCATCCCATTTCCATTTGAGGTCCCTGCAGTTGTCAGGACTCGATATCAAGTTCAATATTTTTCGGGCCTGAGCACCTTCATCCATGTCATCCCTCCCACTGGGCCTGACCTTGTCAAAACAGTGTTGGGGCATACATAATGGTAAATTCATTGCTTTTGGATCCAATATTCTATCATAATAACAATCTAACTGTTTGAACATAGGACAGAAAACATTTCTTCTGGTATGCACTATCACAAATTTCCATATGTACCAGTTTAGTAAATGATTCATTGTAGGAACAAAACATTGAAAATGATTTGACATAAACCACTTTGATATTTGTTACAATCTGGGCTACTTCAGACACAATGAGAGGTGTACCAACGCCAAATTAGACAATGGCTGTTTGGCTGCACTTACAAAAAAATTACATAAGAAAACATCATCAATATCAATCCAGATGAATATTGGTCAACAGTAAGAAAAAAGACAATGAATGATTCACAACTGAGGGCATTTTGGAAAGTTATTATCAAAGTCCGGCCTGATGGGATACAAAACGTGCCAGATGTGCTCCAAGGAATTTAGCCAGACAGGGATGAGCCAGGGACCCTCAAGAGGCATGCTTTTCAAACATAAACAGATGCTTGTAGCTGAAGCTCTTTAGTAAACTCTATTGCCTCATTATACCAGGGGCATATGGGCATAGGGAGAAAAAGGTCCCTGTACAGCTCACTGTGTATTGCTCAGTTCACAACAGAAAAATCGAGAAGACTGTGAGGGTGTATCAGGCATGTCAAAGTCAGCCACCACATCAACAGAAAAAAAATTTCTCTACCCTCACAAGATTCCAATATATCTTTGGTTGAAGCTTGTAACAGATTTACTTACCATCCACGGTGACAATTTTCTCCAAGTCACTGAGTAATATTCCAATTTTCCAACCACCAGACATTGGAAGGATTACTCAACTACACCCATGGTAATCACCATAAGTATAAAGTGCATTGTGTACCTGGAGAAAATATCTGAAATTGGATCATACTGCACTGATAAATATTTTATGGACCTAGGATACCTTGGATGTGTACCACATGGGGTCTAAATCATGTGACAGCCTCACCACATTATCCCAGACCCAATATTTTTGCTGAATGAAATGGTTCATACTATTCAGCCGTCCGTCATGAAATAAGCAACTGGACACCATCTCCATATTGCCATGTCACACTTCATAACAATACGTCTAGGTATGGGCTTTCTATTATCAGCAACAATCACATTAAAAAGCAAGTCAGGACACATTTGCCAAGTCATGAACAGTCCAATTTCCTGTAAATATGGGATAAACATCTTGAACATTCAGGCAGAATAAAAACAGCACTCATTTGACATCTGGGTGTGGAATTATCTAGTTTGTGAGAGTGGTGAAAGGTTTGAATCATACATCCCATCCAGGGAACATGGTCACCCACAGAAGTACTCAGAAAGTGCAGTGAGCCTTAAACCCAAGGAGTCACAATATCTAATGGAACAATGAGAAAGAGGAATAGAAAATAATTTGGGGAATTGTACAACATTCTAACATTGAGCATTCTGACTGTGCACAGAACACCACCAGAGGTAAACTCAGGGAATGAAAATGTTGAACGCAACCATGAAAATAATCTCCTCTTTAACAAAAGGAAAGTCACCAAAATATCAGTGAGCCAAGAACAGTCAGTTGATAAATCTAGATCACAGGACAGAAAGAAGATCATGAGATCTGGAAGGATTATTAAATTATTGATTCATTACACAACCACTTAAAGTCTTAAACAGTTCAATTCTTAAACTCCTAAGCACAGTGACCTATTTTTGGAGTGATAGTTCTCACAACCAGTCTGAGATATATTTATTTTCATTCATGTATGTTATAGGAATATAGTAATATCATTTTAAGAAGAACATGCTGATGAGCATATAACCTTGATATAATACATGTCACTGACAGCTATAGACTTGTTCAGTGTGCAGTACATATTGCGAAGGGAGAGCAGCTATGCTTCCCTGTAACAACTAACCGCGATAACGAATGTGTCTGCTGAGCAATTTTATGACATAATAAACTGAACCGTGGTCCTGTTTCCCAGTCCTATTGTAAGAGTGGATTATCTGAGAATAAACTCAGAATCACAGCAAGATATCAATATGACATAATCACTGCACAACATTAAACAACTGCAAAAAGAAAGGACCAGAACACTAATGCCTTCTTTATTTTTTCATCCTGTGAATTTGATCACCTTTTACAGTTACTGAGTACATGTGAAAACAGCTGATATCACTGAAATACAACCTACCTGTGTCACACATAGAAGGCCAAGCAGATAAAATAACGAACAAACACCAGATGTCAGAAGAAGGCGCTTTGATTGGACCAATGTAGGGAACTGGTCTTGCAGGGCTGTCATAACTGTTTCTAATGGAAGAAAATGTCAAATGAAGACATTAATTAATAACTTGCACAATGACAGGACAAAACACCACTGGACACACCAAAGCCCTGGAGTAAAAGGTTTCTGCATCCATTTTTCTGGCTCTGAGATATGTATTTTTCCCCCAGTTGTATTTTTCCTGTTGCTCTGATGCAGAGGAAAACTGCATCATCGTTATCCTCAAATATCACGTAGGGTGTTTCAACATGAGTGAGTTTCAACATGAGTGAGTTTCAACATGAGTGAATAAGTTTGCTGACCATCCTGCTCCCTGTAAGGCAGGTAAATAAAAATCCCTACCTCTTGAACAGCAAGATCTGTCTCAACGAAAAGATAAATTCTAGGCATGAGAGCAAAGAAAAGATATAGAACATTAACATCTGAGATTGAAAATCACCATAATAGCTATTGGGCAGAGGAACATAGAAATTAGGAGCGAGTGGACAATTCAGCCCTTCAAACCCACTCTACCATTTGTCACATTCATGGCTGTTC
The DNA here is from genome assembly GCF_020745735.1 of Hemiscyllium ocellatum. NCBI lineage: Eukaryota > Metazoa > Chordata > Chondrichthyes > Orectolobiformes > Hemiscylliidae > Hemiscyllium > Hemiscyllium ocellatum. The sequence goes on from NC_083411.1 coordinate 58,972,570, forward strand.
TTATTGTGGTCGCAATTCCTGCCTGTTTCCCACAGCCCTTTGTCCCATTTTTCATCAAAACATATCTATTTCTTTCTTGAATTTGTTGATTGATTCTGCCTCTTCTGCACTCTGGGGCAGTGAGATCCACAGATTCACAACCCTGTCAGAGAAATAGTTTCTCCTCACCCCAGTTTTGAACCTACTTCCTCTCAGGCTATATCTATGACCTCTTGTTCAAGACTGTCCGACAAGGAGGAATATCTGTTCCACATCTACCTTATCAATCCCCTTGAGCATTTTATGTGTGTCAATCAGATCATTCCTCATTCTTCTGATCTCCAGCGAGTACAAGTCCAACGTATTCAATTGTTCCTCATATGACAGCCCTTTCATCCCTTGAATCAACCTGGAGAACATCCTCGGAACTGCTTTTAATGCCACCACATCCTTCCTCAAGTAAAGAAACCAGAACTGGATACAATACTCTAAGTATGGTCTCAACATCATCTCATACAATTGTGACAACATTACTTTTATAAACCAGTTCTTTTGCAATAAATGCCAAGATTCCACTTGCCTTTCTTATTAGATGCAGCCCCTACATCCCCACTTTCTGTGATTCATACAAAAGGACACCCAGATCCCTCTACACTGAGGCACTTTGAATCTGCTTCTGATTTAATTAATAATTTGCTCTTTCATTATTCTTGCCAAAATATGTAACCTCGTACCTATCCACATTAAATTCCATCTGCCAGATTCTAGTTCATTGTCGTGGTTCTGCTCGCCGAGCTGGAAGTTTTTGCTGCAAACGTTTCGTTCCCTGGCTAGGGAACATCATCAGTGCTGTTGGAGCCTCGTGTGAAGCGCTGCTTTGATGTTTCTTCCGGTATTTATATTGGTTTGTTCTTGCCACTTCCGGGTGTCAGTTTCACTGTCAGTTTCAAGAACAAACCAATATAAATACCGGAAGAAACAGCAAAGCAGCGCTTCACACGAGGCTCCAACAGCACTGATGATGTTCCCTAGCCAGGGAACGAAATGTTTGCAGCAAAAACTTCCAGCTCGGCGAGCAGAACCACGACAACGGATACCCGAGCTACAAATCTTCAATCTAGTTCATTCTCTAGCTGTGAATTTTGTTTTGTTACATTCTGTCCCTTTCGGCAGCTCATTGATATAGATTATCAACAGTTGATGTCAGAGGATTGAACCCTATGCTACCCCAATAGTTACAGTTCGCCAGAAGGGCCCATTTATCCCGCCCCTCTGCTTTCTGTCAGTCAACCAATCCTCTATCCGAACCAATACTCTACCCCAAACACCCTCCGGTCTAACCTTTTGTATCAGTCTTAATGCAGCACCTTATCAATGTCTTCTAGAGGTCTAGATATAACACATCCACTGTGTCCCCATTATCCAACTTGAAAGTTACATCCTCAGAAATTCCAACAATTTTGTCAAGTTCAACTTGCCCTGTATGAAACCATGCTGCCACTGGGGAATTGAGCTTTGTTGTTCCAAGTGGTCAGTTCTCTCCCTTATTATTGACTCCAGCAACTTCCTCATGACTGAGGTCAAACTAATTGATCTACAATTTTCCACATTTTGCCTATCTCTTTTTTCAAATACAGGCTTCACATTAAAGTGTTTCCAAATCACTGGCACCTTTCCAGAATCGAGGAAATTTTGGAATGTAGTAACTAATATATCCACTATCTCTGCTGCCTTAGGGTGCAGGTCATCAGATCCTGGGGACTAATCTGCCTTTAATTCCATCAGTTTACTTAATACCTTTTCCCTAGTAATTTCACCAAGTTCCTCTATAGTAACTGCAGATTTTGGGAAGAAATTATAATCTTCCACTGCAAAAAGACACAAAATACTGGTTTAGTGCCTCTGCCATTTCTGAGTTTCCCATAATTACCTCACCATTTCCACCCTCTAAAGGGCCACCATTTACTTTCACTACTCTCTTCCTTTTTATATACTTATAGAAGCTTTTGGTGTCAGAGCTTATGGTTTTTGCTAGTTTCCTTTTATTGATCTCCTGATTCTCCAGAGTGTCTCAAACATTTGCAGTATGATATGCCCTAGTTTTTGTCTTTATGTTATCCTCGACCTACTTGTAAAGCCATGGATTATCTTTTACCTTTCTATAATTCCTTTTCCTCTCAGGAATATACTTTAATTGACAGATATTTAGTAACTCATTGAGCATTTGCCACCATTTTTCAAATGTCCTGCTCCTTTAATATTTTTCCTCAGTCCCCCAGGGCCAACTGCTTTCTCAGGCCTGTATAATGACTTTTGGCCAACATTAAAACTCCTGTATATGACTCTGTCTTCACTCTTGCCATCTGAATTTGAAACTATAGAAGGTTGTGATCACGCCTTCCAAGATGATCCTTAACTACATGATCATTTACCAATCCTTCCTCATTACACAATACCAAATGTGAAGTAGCCAGTTGATTTCATGACACGTTGCCATCAGAATCCCTCAGACACTCTATGAATCTTCCTTCAATACTACCCTTGCCAAGTTGATGAATCCAATCAATATCTATGTACAAATCACCCATAATTTCTGTTGTGGCTGGCTCATAAGCCCTCATTACTGCCTCATTTATACTCAGCCCTACTTTGGAAGTACTGTTTGAGAGTCTGTAAATTATTCCTACCAAGGGGTTTCTTCCCTTGCCTTTTATTTCCACTCAGATTGATCCAACATCTTGGTTCGTAGTGCCAATATCTTTTCTTAATGCACCTTGATATCTCCCTTAACCAATAAAACAGCTCCACCTCCTATTCCTACTTGCCTATCCCTTTGGAATACTTATTACCCTAGGACATTTCACTCCCAGTACTGATCTTCCTGCAACCACATTTCAATAATCTTCACCAGGTGGTGTGACTGGTCTCTATTTGTATTGTCAGCTCATCAACTTAACTCTGAATGTTGCATGCGTTTGCTAATAAGTTCTACTGGTTTGTCTTTCTCTTTTAATATTTGCTCATACACTCTCCATCCTCACTTACTAATTCCTAATAACACTGAACCTCATCTCTCTCATTTACTCCAACTCACATTTTGATCTTCTATGATGCCTTCCCTCACCATCGCTGTTAGTGCAAATTGTATTGTGAAATCATTTGGATGCCGATGCAACTTTTCCCCAATTTTTATTTTGATGCAGGTGCTAATCATTTAAGACTAAGAGCTGCATTCTTCTTTCAGACAATGAGGGAACAATTGCTACAAAGAAATGTTGTGCGTTTGTCCACTAACATCACCAACAGCACTTTTTTGCCCAACACTGTCATAATTTCTTCAAAAGAAATGATTTTTTTAAGTGATGCAATGCCATTTTTACCTAAACCTGCAAACTGTGTGTCAACTCCCAAAGTGAGCAGCATGAAGCAAAATGAAACAGACCATAATGGTACCCACGGTAATTGTGCAAGGGCCTCTGGGTAGGCAATGAAGACCAAACCGAAACCTGAACAGTGAATAGAATTGAAATGACATAATGAACGTTGCTATTAACTTGTTGTTGACATTCATTTCATTTCATTTATTACAGTTGCCAATATTAGCCACCATTTGCAAAACTATTCATGTCACCAAACTTGTGCGGATATGTGTTTACAATAAAAAACATTAGTTATTATATATTTGTAATATTAATCACTTTCAATTCAGAAATTATAATATTTAGAAGCAGTGAACACTGAGTTCAGAGTGACATTTGCAATCTAAGCAAAAAAAGAATCTCTCTGATATATTGGTGAAACTGGCATTTTAAAGCAGGGAATAATGTTGGAGAGTAAGGAATGGGGAGAAATAATTGAACGGATAATTTAGAGTGTTTCTTAAATGGTTGGGGATTGTAAAGTGTAGTTGTACAAAGAGACCTCAGTCTCCTTGGTGCTAACTCACTGAGGGTTAACATGTGTGTGCAGCAAGCTATTAGGAAGCCTCATGGAATGTCATCCTTTATTGCAAGAGGATTTGAGTACAGGGATAGTGAAGTCTTGTTTCAGTTGTATAGCAGCTTGGTTAGGCCACACCTGGAAACTGTGCACAGTTTGGTCACTTTTTCTCAGGAAAAATGTCATTGCATAGAGGGAGTGCAACAAATGTTCAGCAGACTTGCTCCTGGAATGGTAGAACTGTCCTATGAAGAAAGATTGGGAAAACTGGGCCTTATTCTCTAGAGTTTCGTAGAATGAGAGGCAATTGCATTGAAACTTACAACGTAGTTAAAGAGAACAACAGAGTAGCTGCAGGTAAGATATTTCCTCTGTCTGCAGAATCTAAAACCAGCGGCCATAATTTAAAACTAAGGGGGATGCCACTGAGGGCCAAGCTGACAAGAAATTAGTTTATTCAGAGTGTTGTGAAACATTGGAATTGTCCAGCACAGAGGGCTGTGGAGGTCAAGATTTGAGTAGATTTAAAGTTGAGATTGATATATTTCTGATTCTCAGTGGTGTACAAGGTCAGGGAATGGAATGAGTAAAAAACATTGAAATGTTTGATCCTTCATTATTACATGGAGTAGTGAGGCAAACTACTCAGACTGAGTGGCCTACCCCTGTTCCTATGTTCCTGCCTCCATTCAGGCTGTCAAACCACTCAGTGCTCAGACTACTGGAGTAATCAGAATGTGTGAACTGTGTTTTATTGTAACTTTACCTGTTCATTAATTACTTATCACAGCATCATCAACCGATACAAGTGGCTTAGCACAGAACATTTCCATGTCTCTTGCTCTTTATATTAAACATTTTTTAAAATGTACTACTGTCAAATTGAATATTTGAGCACATAATAACTAATCATCAATAAATAAAAAGTGTATCTGATTCACCTAAAAGCACAATATTATGGAATTCATTCAAAATTTTCTTCTTAAATATAAAATATGGCTCATATGAAATGTAATTCTAAGGTAAATAACAAATCTTACAGTGAATTATAATGTTAACTGAGTGCTTTTGAGATTTACTATTCTGTGATTATTTCAAAAGCTCACTTTTAAGAGCTAGGGTTCAACCCTGGGCATACCATTGCATTATTCAGCTCCAATCCCTGTCCAGTATAAACCAAACATCATGGCAATGTGTCTTCAGAGCCTGGTTATCAGTTTGGATCTGAGGATTGATTATTGTGTCCGGACACTGAAATCACTGGAATGTTGGGTTGAATCACTTCAGAGAGAACATTAAAGCTGTCTGACCCTTGACAATTTTAACAGCTCTAGTTTACCTGACTGGGCAACCTCTGAAACGGGCTTATCTTGTATGTGAGCCATGTGTCCCAGGATGAAGAAGATGACAAATCCAGCAAATACACTCGTAGCACAATTAACAACACAGACAATGATGGTATCTCTGTAGCAGTTATTGTGGAACTTGTTGTAAGACGACAGTGCTACTAAAGTGCCCCAACCCACTGAGATAGAAAAGAAAATTTGAGTTGCAGCATCTTTCCAGACCTGGTTAATACAAAATAGAATAGATGTCTGGAGGGAAATGAAACACAAACATGTACAACAGATTAACAACATTAATTGTGAAGATAATGAGAACCCGTGTGGTTAATCCATGGTGAACTGAGCAAAGTAGCTCCCTCTGGTCAACAGTAACTCTTCTTAAACAGAACAGTCATCACTACTGTCGATTATTTACAGTTAAATTTCCTCTGGGATATCTGACACAGGTCTTTCTGGTATAATGCACGTTTCATTAACACAAATTACCTGTACCGTGATTGACGATTGGGGATGCTTTTCTGAAGTGCAAAAATTCAAAAAGTATGTTGGCTAGAACATGATTACATCGGCAACACTGTAAGTGCTCCTTGTATTGCGTGATTCTTGCATAGCGCAGGGTCACACGGAACGTGACTATTGCACTATCGAAGACGTGACTGTATACTCTTTCACCAGCCATGGTTTTCAGTGACTGACTCACTTGCAGTATTGTACTGACCATAGTTAATTCCATTCTTTTCGTGAAAGTAACAACAAAGAACACCTTTTACCATAGATAATGATCACTTTCATATTGTAATAATATCACAGTAGCTTAATATCAACAGGAACCAGTAAAATTACACTGTAATTTCAAGGATTATGTAAACAATGGTTAAATGATTTAAATGGAAATCAAAATCCAATTCCTGTCAGAAAAATTAAACAATAAATAGTGTTCACCATTGTCTATTCACAAAGACTGCTGTATCTTTGTACTGAATACAAAATTCCAGCCATCATTATCCAGTATGCATGAGGACACTGTCAGCTTCACAAATGTGGTATTGCCTAGTCTGCCTATTTGCATTCACTGGGCTCCATGATGTTTCTGTCCTTATGCTGTTGACTGAATCACCTCGGAGATTTGTTTCAAGAAACATGACATTGAAATAGCCTTTTAATGACGTGCCAAGCATTTACTTACTGCCAGTCACAATTTCTGGCACTTAAACTACCTACTGGAAGAATGGAATCACAGCTTGGAAGTCACCCACTCAAACTTACACTTCCTTTTCTGTCTCAGTCCTTGCATTGTTATATTCCAAGTACGATAATCTGACTGGTTCAAGATATAATCAGTTGCTTTCCAATGTTCACTCCAATGTAGATTTCAGATATAGACAATGTTCTTTCATTTCCATCTCCCACTTCCAGATACTTGCAGCACCAAATATCATTGACATAGAATGGATAAAGACAAGGCTCATCAAGAGTGGCTCTTTCTATTGCCCTGATACAGCAAAATGTGGGTCAGTATTTGCTTTGTAGGTCAATGAGGTATTTCACCTGAAACTCCTGAATCATTTCCAAGATTTCAGAAAGGAGGAGGCATGAAGGAAGAATTCTATTGCATCCCAATCCCTATCATAATTCCTCATCAATTTCGATCCTCTCGTCCATCATAGCTGATGCCCTGACCTTCTTTCCTGTTAATGGCAGGATGATATAGACCTTAAACTGACTCTTTGAATTCATCACAAGCTTTGTTAAAAATTTCCAAGAATTGAATTAAGGACTCAAAAGCAATACATTGATTTTAAATCAATGATGAAAGTAAGGACTGCAGATGCTGCAGATCAGAGCTGAAAATGTGTTGCTGGAAAAGTGCAGCAGGTCAGGCAGCATCCAACGAGCAGGAGAATCGACGATTCGGGCATGAGCCCTTCTTCAGGAACGTCAATTCTCCTGCTCCTTGGATGCTGCCTGACCTGCTGCGCTTTTTCAGCAACACATTTTCAGTTTAAATCAATGATGACAAGCTAACAAAGTAAATGTGCTGAGGCACGAATCGATTCAACTAAAAATACTAATGAGACTCAATCATTCATATTGCTGTATTTACCTCAGCATCAGCCAGTCTGGAGAAGTCTGACTGGCTTCCGATGTAGAATTCAATTCCTTTAGAAGCTCCCTCCAGGGTAACCCCTCGGATCAGGAGTATGGTCAGAACCACGTAAGGGAATGTCGCAGTGAAATAAAGCACCTGAGCATGGAGAGCACCTTGTTAGATTTTCCTGTATTACTGGTACAACAGAAGAAAATAAAATCTTGAAGCAGCACAAGGCCATGTGGCCCCACCATGCAATAAGATTCTGCCTGATCACCCTGACACTTGCCCTCTCCAGAGCCTTTGACTCTCTTGTACATCAACAATTTGTCAAACCCTGCCTTGAATATATGCAATGAACTGACCTCTACTGCTTTCAGAGGAAGAGTATTTGAAAGATTAAAAATTCCACCTCATCTCTACCTCATTTGGAGAACCTTATTTTGTAACTGTGCTCCCTGTTCGAGATTCTCTGAGAAGGTCAAGCTTTCTAAGACCTTTCGAAATCTTTGAAGATCATTTCTTAGTCTCCTAAATTCCTGTGAGTACAGGCTCAAACTTATATTTTCAAAAGAATTAATACAAAGATGTTCCCTGAACTTTCTCCAATACAAATATACCCCCTAACTAAGGAGACCAAAACAGTAGCTGCTGTACCTTTGTAGCAAGTTTTGCCTACTTTTATACATCATTCACCTTGGAATAAAGACAATATTATCCAACCAAATGGCAAATTAAATGGATTCTCATCAATGCATCGAAGGGAACAGATGACAAACTGAAGAGGAATAGTAACATGGAGGATGTACGCAAGGATTGCGTTTTCATCTAGTTCACAGGGTTTGCATGTTGAGACTTTGTTTTGTGATACCTTGTTATAATGTGCTTATTTAAACACTGCTAAACCTATAGACATGAGGATCTAAAATTTGAATTTAGGCAACAAAATATGAAGATTTTTATTACAACAAAATGGTTTCTCGATTTAAAAGAATACTATAAAATGGCCTGTGAATCATACTGCTGAACATACTGCTGATTTGCAGAATTAACTTGCAGTTGAAAGATGAGGACAATAGAGTTTTCATAAGATAAACACTGATACATTAATTGATCATTTGAACAAACGTTGAACTAATACATGGCATGACAATTTACGTAAATTAGGTATCCTTCTTAAAGGAAATACCATTGGATTAGCCTGTCTTCAATCATATCACCATATTACAATTGATTGGACATTATTTTTGTAGTTAAGAACCCTTTCCCAGAAAATATCATTAGATTAATTCGCTGTAAATCATATGTGATTGGTCTTTCTTGTATTAAGACTGTACTATTTCTTTAAAAACATGTAAATAATATGTAATTTTCAAATGTAATTGCGCAACTTTTCGCCAGAACACAGAAGCTTCAATCTCTGTGTTGCTGGATAGAATTGCATCAAGGTACCTTAACTGAATCAACTAATGACCCTTGTTTTTTGAATAGGCCGCATTTGTCGATTCCTTTGACCGATCTCGAACCCTTCTTAAGGGGACACAGGTCTTCAGACATAATAACAGAAATTACACAATGAAAAGAATCAGTTAAAGGTAATTCTTAGGTGAAAATGTGTTGCTGCTTAAAGCACAGCAGGTCAGGCAGCATCCAAGGAACAGGAAATTCAACGTTTCGGGCCAGAGCCCTTCATCAGGAATGAGGAGAGTGTGCCAGGCAGGCTAAGATAAAAGGTAGGGAGGAGGGACTTGGGGCGATGGAGATGTGATAGGTGGAAGGAGATCAAGGTGAGGGTGATAGGCCGGAGTGGGGTGGGGGCGGAGAGGTCAGGAAGAAGATTGCAGGTTAGGAGGGCGGTGCTGAGTTCGAGGGAATCGACTGAGACAAGGTGGGGGGAGGGGAAATGAGGAAACTGGAGAAATCTTATCTTCACGATCCTTATCTTCACGATGGACATCCAGTCCCTGTACACTTCCATCCCCCATCACGAAGGACTCAAAGCCCTCCGCTTCTTCCTTTCCCGCCGCACCAACCAGTAACCTTCCACTGACACACTCCTTCGACTGACTGAACTGGTCCACACCCTGAATAACTTCTCTTTCCAATCCTCCCACTTCCTCCAAACTAAAGGAGTTGCCATGGGCACCCACATGGGCCCCAGCTATGCCTGTCCCTTCGTAGGATATGTGGAACAGTCCATCTTCCGCAACTACACTGGCACCACCCCTCACTTTTTACTCAAAGGTAATTCTTACCCAAGAAGCTCACCTCCTCACTGGGTAGGTACATAAAAGACACAGCAAGTTGTTCCTGACCTCAAGTTGGACCTTATGAGATTTCTCACCTGATTCTGCATTAAATCTCACCTTAGCAAAGGCTGCTCATGTCACTAACAGATTCCACCCACAGCTGTTACAACATATTCCTTCAACATTAATAACTACTAAAGGCACATTACACTGGAATGTCACATGTTGTGATTCTTCTAACAGCCTTAAAATTACATTTGCTCTTTGGTTTGGAACCTATCCAACAATACAACGGGGATGAAGGTCAGAGCTTTGTTAGTTAACCTCTGTTGTCCTCCAACCTATCACAGAATCTTCCTTTTATTCACCGAACCATATTCCCCATGTCCATTGTCTTAAGAAACCTCTTAAATTGCTATTTATTTCTCTCGGTCAGATGAAAGTCCATGGAAGTGAAAGATTAGCTCGGTTTGTCTTGACAGGTGCTTCATAAGCTGTTGAGCATTACCAGCATTTTATTGTTTTTACCTAATGATTGTTCCTCAGGTCTCAGTCCCATCCTCATGTCCAGAAAAATCTCATTTCACTCAAATAAAATCCTGATCCTATCGTGTTCAATCCTTCCCCATCACCGCCACCACTCCCCACCCACCCCCCCAATCCCCCCAACCCCCGATCCTTCCTCAGCTTTCCACAGCAATTGGAAATTCACCCAGAGTTTCAGTGTCAGTGAGTGAACCCTTAGAATGAGGGACACATTGCAGGGGTTTGGGGAAGTTGCTGTTCTTTCCCTCAGGAGAACGTTCTTCAGATCTCCCTCAGGCCTGAAGTGTTGATGAATTATGAATCTCCCATTTCCCATAGAAATAATAGACACTGTTAACATCACCTGGGAGATAAACCAGACACTTCACAAATTATTTATCGTTTCTAGCTTTACTGTTACTTTGTCACGAGTTTTAACTCTATTTATTACCAATCATTTACCTTTCCTGAAGATTTGATTCCTTTTGATAATGCTGCCCCAACTATTAGCCAGGCAAGAAGCAGACAGAGGGCTAAATACCAGAGTACCTCCCCAGTCTCATCCATTGAACTGGAACGGCGTAAAACTACTTTACTACAGAAAATAAGAACAAAAACATGTAGTAAGTAAGGACACTCTTCATTACACACAAATGTTTTTAGACATAGTGCATCAATGTATCTAAGAAACAGAGTTGTGTAATATCTAAATTAATTTTTGATTTATAGAAGCTTTGATTCTTGCACTCAGAAATAAATGTGAAGTTTGATATTCTGTATGACATTTTTTTCCTCGTGTGTATTGATATTTTTCAATGTAAAGCTTTGTTCAAACAAGTTGATGAGATTCCCTGCAGCTGATTTGATGTGAAAGAGTTTCTGACAATGTTTCACTGACTGCTTCACAATGCACTGTGAAACCTATCTGGTTTAGTCACTATGTCTTCCAATGAATTCAGCTCCTTCATCTTCCTACACATGGTATCTACCTCCAGACAGTTAATCTAAATCCAGTTTCAGGACTGTGTGTTAAAATAATAACTTATTACAATTAAAAGCAGAGAAATGAACATCAGTCACACATGATTCTAACCATTTCATGTTTAAGAATTCTGGTCATGAATATTATCCTTGAAGAGCAAGAAAACAAAGAAAAGTGTTTTGCTTTATAAATATTGTCAAAGTTTAAAGTCTGGTTGAAGATTTGTAGCTCGGGTGTCCGTTGTTGTAGTTCTGTTCGCCGAGCTGGAAGTTTTTGCTGCAAACGTTTCGTTCCCTGGCTAGGGAACATCATCAGTGCTATTGGAGTCTCCTGTGAAGCGCTGCTTTGCTGTTTCTTCCGGTATTTATAGTGGTTTGTTCTTGCCGCTTCCGGGTGTCAGTTTCAGCTGCAGTAGTTTGTATGTGGGGTCCAGGTCTATGTGTCTGTTGATGGAGTTTGGGGATGAATGCCATACCTCTAGGAATTCTCTGGCTGTCCTCTGTCTGGCTTGTCCTATGATAGTGGTGTTTTCCCAGTCAAAGTCCCATTCCTAGACGTGTTAGTAGAGAGAACACCCAACGAAGTGTGAAACGAAGCTGCATCAGGACACTATTCAAAAGAGCTACAACACACTGCGAAAAGAGGAAGAGGAACACCTATACAAGGTATTCGCCAAAAACGGATACCCACGCAACTTTATCACCAGATGCCTAAGAGATAGACCACGGAACGAGGACATGCCACAACCAAAAGGACTAGCCACACTACCATACGTCAGGAGCGTCTCAGAACTGACAGCCAGACTACTGCGACCCTTAGGACTCATAACATCCACGCTCAGACAACAACTCACTAGAACAAAGGACCCAATAGCCAGCACGAGCCAAACCAACGTAGTTTACAAAATACCATGCAAGGACTGCACAAAACACTATATAGGACAAACAGGAAGACAGCTAACAATCCGCATTCATGAACATCAGCTAGCCATAAAACGACACGACCAGCTATCCCTAGTAGCCATACACTCAGACAACCAGGAACATGAATTTGACTGGGAAAACACTACCATCATAGGACAAGCCAGACAGAGAACAGCCAGGGAATTCCTAGAGGCATGGCATTCATCCACAAACTCCATTAACAGACACATAGACCTGGACCCCATATACAAACCACTACAACTGAAACTGACACCCGGAAACGGCAAGAACATCCATCAACAGACACATCGACCTGGACCCCACAGACAAACTACTACAGCTGAAACTGACACCCGGAAGCGGCAAGAACAAACCACTATAAATACCGGAAGAAACAGCAAAGCAGCGCTTCACAGGAGGCTCCAACAGCACTGATGATGTTCCCTAGCCAGGGAACGAAACGTTTGCAGCAAAAACTTCCAGTTCGGCGAACAGAACCACAACAATTGTCAAAGTTACAATGCTTAGAAACCAGAGGAATATTAAATAGTAAAAGTTTCCTTTCCATGATGCCATTTTGTAACAAGTGTGCAATGTAAATAATACCTCAATCAAAATGAAACAACTTCTCTCTCATTAAACACATATAAACAAACTAACCAACCCAAGACGAGTTACTGGCCCAGCTGTGTAGATTATTGGTGCAGCTATCTGCAGCAAGGTACTTACTCCCAGTATTGCTCACTTGGGCCCTGGTGAGGATTGGAGATTTCTGATCCATTTGGACAAGATCCATTGTTTTCATGCAGCTGTGTTATATTAACGATTTCAAAATATCCATCAGTCAGAGTGAGATTGCAGAGAGTCTCTGGAAAATATGTTTCAGTATTATACATCAATTTTGCATTCCATTTCAATATAACCAGGGTCACTGTTTCACTCTGACTGAATTAGTTAATCCTTTTGATTACATGGGTACGGTTATGCATAGATCAGAACACAGAGGTACAGTCCGTGCACTCACTCTCAGCACAGTCCTGCTCTGGTGCTCAATCTGCTTAATCTCTTGTTGGATAAAAGTCTCCATAAAAGTAATTAGAAAACCAAATTAAAATGGTACTGTATATAAAAAGTTACTTCAAAAGTATTCACTAGTAGTTATTGGAGAAGACTTTAAGGATTATAATGGGCTGGATTATCCAGGGAAGGAGAGTCTCACATACCTTGCTACACCACTCCTTGATTTACAAAATGAATGAATGGAGCTCCACAGTTCTGAGCGGTAGATTCAACTCAGGGCTCTCTCAGAAATGGGGAGCCACATTTTCAATCTGACAGTGCTTTCACAGCACAGAGCCTGCCAGGGGAAAGCAAAACCCCTTTTCACAACTGCTGTCTTCTCACATTTTAATGTTCCTGACAGCTGCTGTCAAACAGGAAGTTCATAACATAAATGTGTGTTAGGGTGCAGGGAAGGGAAGGTGCTAAACTGATAGGAAAAGGGTGCCAGCTAAATAGGGTGCATGTAGGTAGGGTGCAGATATGCAAATCGAGAGCTATGTAAAATTGCATGTGGATAGGAGCAGGGTGACAGGTTGCCAGGTGGGTAAGGTGCCAGCTGAGGAGGTGTAGGGTGCCAAGTGGGTAAGATGCCATGGTGCAGGATACCATTGGAGTTTGCTAAATAGTCCAGTATTGAGGGTAACATGAGGATGATAGGAGAATTTTTGGGGGGAAGGGAGCAGTCTTGTTGGTCGGTTCCAGTAGCAACAACATTGGTGGAGGGGGATGGAGTCCAATGGTAACAGTGAATGGGAGGGTGGGGTCAAGTTTCATATCGGCAGAGAACTGGGGGTGATATCACATTTCCAGAGGAAGTTGGGGGCAGGGTGTCACAGCTGTGAAGCCATGTGCAGGGTTTTCAGAGCAGATTGTTAATTATTGATTGTACTGAAGCTTTCTTAGTGAGGTGGAGGATTTTCATAAAGAAGATCTCCTTCTCTAGCTGTGGTTACACACAAAAAGAATGCATTTATATTTAGTTTGTGATGCATTTAATTTTAAAAGCCTTTCAGCTGATTGGTGACTGAAGCAGGATGCTGTTAAATAAGATAAGAGCACATGGCATTTGGGGCACAGTACTGGCATGGATAGAGGATTGGCTGCCTGGCAGAAGATAGAGAGTGGTGATAAAGGGGCTTTTTTGGGTATTGCAGCCAGTGACTAGTGGAGTTCTGCAGGTATCAGTGTTGGGACCTTCAGATTATACATTAACAATCTGGATGAAGGAGCTAAGAGCATTGTTGCTAAGTTTGCAGATGAGACGAGCTAGGTGAAGGGACTCGTGGTGATGAGGAAGTGAGGAGATTTTAGAAGGCCTTACAGAGGTTAGGAGAGTGGGCAAAGAAGGGGCAGATGGAATACAATGTGGAAAAGTATGAGGATGTGCACTTTGGTAGGAAGAATAGAGACATAGACTATTTTCTAAATGGGGAAAGGCTTCAGAAATCTGAAGTACACATGGTCTTGAGAGTCTTGGTTCAGGATTCCCTTAAAGTTAACATGCGAGTTTCATTGGCAGTTATGAAGGTAAATGCAACGTTAGTACTCACTTCAAGAGAGCTAGAATTCAAGAACAGGGATGTACTGTAGAGTCTGTGTAAAGCTTTGGTCAGGCCTCATTTGGAATATTGTGAGCAGTTTTGTGCCCTGTATCTAAGGAAGGATGTGCTGGCATTGGAAGAGATTCAGAGGAGGTTTACAAGAATGATCCTGGGGATGAAGGGCTTATCACATGATGAGCAGTTGAGGACTCTGTGTCTTTCCTTGAGGATGTATCTCAGTGAAATTTTAAGAATACTGACAGGCCTGGATAGAGTAGATGTGGAGAAGTTGTTTCCATGCATAGGAGAGGCCAGGATCCTAGGGCACAGTCTCAGAGTGGAGGGATAACCCTTTTGAACTGAGGTGAGGAGAAATTTCTTCAGCCAGAGAGTGATGAATCTATGGAACTCATTGCTACAGAGGGCTGTGGAGGCCAAGTCATTGGGTGAATTTAAGGCAGAGATAAAATAGTTCTTAATTGGTAAGGTGATCAAGCATTACAGGGAGAAGGCAGAAGAATGAGTTTGAGAAACATATCAGTGATGATCGAATAGTGGAGCATACCTGATGGGACAATTGGTTTAATTCTGCTCCTATATCTTATGGTCTTATGATCTTACGGACATCCATAATTACTCTGAGCCCAGATGAACCACATTGTTGAATGTACTCTTATCAATTCACTTTCAGAAACTAGCAATGTAAAAATGAAATTTCAAATAACATAAATCTCAAGGATAAGATGAAACAACTGTTTTCAAAAATTACATTGTAATTTTAGCTCAAAAATAACTTCTTCATATCTGAATTATTTTTGGCAAGATGTAACATTCCAAATTCTGAAGTAGAAGATGTAGAAATCGATCGCTACTTGAATGAGTCCTAGCCTATGGAGATAAGGACTTCCATCACTGAATTCTGTGGGTGTATAATGGAAAATCCATGTCTTCTGGGTGTTGATAGATGTCCCTAACTGTATGGTATTAGACAGACAATGATTCTATTCTTTATAAATTAAAAACTAAAAAGATGACTTCGTCACGGATTTTGAAATACTAAATGGAACAAATAACATCAAGAGTCATCGAGTCAGAGAGATGTACAGCACAGGAACAGACCTTTCAGTCCAACTTGTCCATGCTAAAAAACATATCCGAAATTAATCTAGTCCAATTTGCCAACATTTGGCCCATATCCATCTCAACCCTTCACATTCATATACACATCCAGCTAACTTTTAAATGTTTTAATTGTACCAGCTTCCACCACTTCGTCTGAGGCAGAGAAAAACTGAGTTCTATTCTTCTGGAATATTGGATAATGGAAATGTCCTAAAATTTCGAGAGTTTTTTTTTGGAATAAAGATATGAAGCTCTTCAATGCAAAAATACAGACTGTGGATGATCCCTGACTGCATTGTACAATCTGGGACTGTGGGTGATCCCTGACAGTATTGTACAGACTGGGACTGTGGGTGTATCCCTGACTGTATTGTACAGACTGGGAATGTGGGTGATCCCTGACTGTATTGTACACTCTGGGACTGTGGGTGATCCCTGACTGTATTGTACAGACTGGGACTGTGGATGATCCCTGACTGTATTGTACAGACTGGGACTGTGGGTGATCCCTGACAGTATTGTACACTCTGGGACTGTGGGTGATTCCTGACTGTATTGTACAGACTGGGACTGTAGGTGATCCCTGACCGTATTGTACAGACTAGGACTGTGGGTGTATCCCTGACTGTAATGTACAGACTGGGACTGTGGATGATCTCTGACTGTATTGTACAAGCTGGGACTGTAGGTGTACCCCTGACAGTATTGTACAGACTGGGACTGTGGGTGATCCCTGACTGTATTGTACAGACTTGGACTGTGGGTGATCCCTGGCTGTATTGTACAGACTAGGACTGTGGGTGATCCCTGGCTGTATTGTACAGACTGGAACTGTGGGTGATCCCTGACCGTATTGTACAGACTGGGCCTGTGGGTGATCCCTGACTGTATTGTACAGACTGGCACTGTGGATGATCCCTGACAGTATTGTACAGACTGGGACTGTGGGTGATCCCTGACTGTATTGTACAGACTGGCACTGTGGATGATCCCTGACTGTATTGTACACTCTGGGACTGTGGATGATCCCTGACAGTAATGTACAGACTGGGACTGTGGGTGACCCCTGTCTGTATTGTACAGACTGGGACTGTGGGTGATTTATCACCATATTGTGCAGACTGTAGTTGATGTCCAGGATCACCCACAGCCCCAGTCTGTACAGTATGGTCAGGGGAACACCCACAATCCCAGTTTATTTAAAAGTAGATTTTCTTTCAAAGCTGAAGTATTTTGTCCTCTGTTTCAGAAATTTCAACTTGACTCACATCAAGATTTCACATTAAGTCTTGTCAATTCACACAACATGAACCTTTGATAGTGACATGAGACATCCTGAGTTAAATAGTGTTATTGTGGAAGATGAGATGAAATTAAAGAGATGAGACATTTAAATAATTGCAACAAAAACTCTGTGTGTCTTAGAGTCAGACTGTGTAAGAAATATATGTGAGATGATCGATATTTGGAAAAACTCAGAGAAAGAGAATAAGTTAAGAAAGTTAAGCTGCAAAAAACACAGTAATAGACAGAGAAGGGAGTCAGTGTGAGACACAATACAGGGATGGAGAGAGATACAAACAATGAACGCAGTCAGAAAGAACACAACACAGACTTATTGACAAGGTGAAAGTAAACGTGAGACATGTGAAAGACTGTTAAATTCTGATGTTTCACTATTTATTTCTGACTGACTGTCCTGCTATTCCAGTGACTCAGTGCCATGATTCCTGCTGCTGCTTTCTATCCGAGTCTTTCTGCTGTATGGCCACAATGAGGATGGTCACTGAAACTATTGTTCATCTCTCTCCCTCACTCAGACTGACAGAATGAACAATGAACAGTCAGTGTGTACACTTTCCCCAGTAGAAGCTAACACTGTACCTTTGGGGGTCCTGCTGCATGTTTCATCTGCTCCCCACCAACTGAAGCAGTCTGCCCATGGTAGGGGTGATTGGAAGGAAGCAAACAGGTAGTATAGACTGTAGCCAACGATGCAGTTGTACGAAATGTTGGACATTGTAATCAGAAGCATCATAGCAATCCCCACACCTGAAAACAGAAGAAAGAACAGGGGAGTCTGGTTTGTGAATTATTGATTTAAAATAATGTATTTGACATGCATTTGGCTGGTCATTCAACCAAATTGGATTTTCTTTCAGTGAGCACAGGACAGAACAGGGAGACTGCCCTGGCTGACCACACCTTTGGGGAAATATCGGTTTTGTTTAATCGATTATGTTGGCTGCTTCAACATTCAGTGTCCAACAGTAAAGATTTCAAAGGCTTTTTGTATTAAACAGGAAATGTTAATTATATTATAGTTCTTTGTCTAGATTACAAGAATGATGCTCCTTGTCTTCACCTTTATATGCCCTCTCACTAATTCTTTAGGACACCATTATCATTGTGAGTGGTGATAATCACACATGCCCAGTCTTAGGCCATAAGGTCATAAGATATAGGAGCAGAATTAGGCCATTCATCCCACTGAGTCTGCTCTGCCATTCAGTCATGGCTGATATGTCTTTGAACCTCATTCTCTTGAGTTCTCCCCATAACTCTTGAACCCCTTACCACCAAGAAGCTATCTATCTCTGTCTTGAGTATACTCAATGACTTGGCCTCCACAACCTGCTGCATCAATGAGTTCCACAGAGTCACCACCCTCTGGCTGTGGACATTCCTCTTTATCTCAGTTCTGATGAGTTGTCCCTTCAGCTTGAGGCTGTTCCCTCATGTCCCAGTCTCTCCTACTAGTGGAAACATCTTCTCCAGGTTTACTCTATTCAGACCATTCATTATTCTGTAAATGTCATTATTCTGTAAATGTCATTATTCTGTAAATCCTCCTAGGCTCCTTTGAGTCCTTAACTGTTCCTCATTTGACAATCCCTTCATCCCTGGGATCATTCTTGTAAACCTCCTCTGGACCCCTCCAAGGCCAGAACATCCTCTCTGAGACATGGGGTCCAAACATTTTCATATATTTCAAATGCCGTCTGACCAGAGCCTTATAGAACCTCAGTAGCACATCTCTGCTCTTATATCCTAACCCTCTTGAAATGAATGTTAACGCTGTATTTGCCTTCCTACCTGCCAACTGAACCTGCATGTTAACTTTAAGGGAATCCTAAACTCCTACCCTTTATGTTTCGGTTTTCCAAAGCCTTTCCCCAATTTGAAAATAGTCTTTGTTTCTATTCTTCTTACCAAATTGCATAACTCTCACAATTTCCCATCCTGTATTCCATCTGCCATTTCTTTGCCCACTCTCCTCACTACTGTAAGTACTTCTGCAGCCTTCCCACTTCCTCAGCCCTTCCTGTCCCTCTACCAATCTTTGCAACAACTGCAAACGTAGCAACGATGCCCCCAGTCCCTTTGTCCTGATTGTTAATGTATAATGTTGTGGTCCCAACAGTCCTTGTGGAACTGGTGGATTTATCCCTAATCTCTGCCCTCTGCCAGTCAGCCAATCCTCTATCCATGTCTGGATGGGTTACTGTTTGGAGGGTCAGTGTAGACTTGTTGGGCCAAAGGGCCTATTTCCACACTAATCTAACCATGTCAGGACCTTGCCCCTAACACCCACCGGCTCTTATCCCATTTAGCAGCTTCATACATGGCTCCTGATTTTAGGCCTTCTGGAAATTCAAATAGATCACATCCATTGGTTCTCCTTCATCTAACCTGCTCATTACCACCTTAAAGAATTCTAACAAACTTGTCAGACATGACCTACCCTCGATGAAGCTGTGCTAACTCAGCCCTACTTTACCATGCACTTCCAAACCCTCCACAATCTCATCCTTAATAATGGACTGTAAAATCTTATAAATGATCAAGGTCAGACTGACCGGCTTATAGTTTCCTCCCTTCTGCCTCCATACCTTCCGAAACAGGGATGTTACATTAACCATTTTCCAGTTGTCTGGCAACTTCCTTGACTCCAGTGATTCCTGAATGTTCACCAACAATGCCTGTACAATCTCCTCAGCTATCACCTTCAGGATTCTGGGGTGTAGTCCATCTGACCCAGCTGAATTACTCACCTACAGACCTTGCAGCTTCCCCAGCACCTTCCCCACAGGAATGGCCCCTACACTCACCTCTGCCTCCTGACTCTTGACATCCTGGCACACTAATGGTGCCTCCCACCAGTGAAGACTGATGCAAAGTCCCTATTCACTTTCTTCACCATTTCTTTGTTCCCCATTACTACTTCCCCAGCCTCATTTTCTAATGGTCCAATGTCCACTCTCACCTCTTTCTGACCTTTTATGCATCTAAAGCAACTCTTGCAATCTTCTTTTATATTACAATCTGCTTATCGTCAGATTTCATCTTCTTCCCCCTTATTGCTTTTGTAAGTATCCTCTGCTAGTTTTTAACTGCCTCCAAATTTCCAGACTTCCCACTAATTTTCACCACATTGGATGCTTTTCCTTTTGATTTTATGCTATTCCTGACTTCCCTTGTCTGCCGTGGTTGCCTCATCCTCCCTTTACTATGTTTCTTCTTCCTTGGGATGAATTTCTGTTTTGCCCCTCAAACTACCTCCAGAAACTCCTGCTATTGCTGCTCTACCGTCCTCCCTGTTATGGTCCCCTTCCAATCAACTCAGGTCAGCCCCTCCCTCATGGCTTTCTGGTTGCATTGACTCAATTGTAAAGATCTTACACCAGATTCCTGCTCTTCCATTTCAAACTGAAGGGTGAATTTTATCATATTATGGCCACTGCCCCCGATGGATCATTCACCTTAAGCTCCTTAATCGAGTTTACCTCATTACACAGCACCAAATCCAGAATTGCCTGTCCCCTGGAGGGCTCTATCACAAGTTGCTCCAACAAATCACCTCGTAGACATTCTGCAAATCCCTTTTTTATTGGATCCCCTACCAACCTGATTTTCCTCGTCCAGTTGTATATTGAAGACTCCCATGATTACTGCAATTGTGCATCATTTTTTACATGCCTTTTCTACCTCCTGATTTATTTTCTGACCCATATCCTGACTGCTGCTGGGAGGCCTGGACATAACTCTCGTCAGGGTCATTTTTGCTCTGCAAACCCTCAATTTTCCAAAATGGCGACAGTGTAGCAGGGCTGCATGCAGACTCTTATCTAGAGCTCATCCACTTCCATCTACGTTTTAAAAATCTTTTAATTTCTGCTCTCTCTTGATTTTTTTTCTTTTCATTTCTCGTTTCTTTGGTGGGTTGGTCAGAGGCAACAAGAGCAGGCTTTACACGGAGTGGTGACAGCCTTCCGGTAATTGGAGGTGGCAGTGATGGTAGCAAGGACATTCCCCTGTTCCTCCAGCAATCGGAGACGGAGGTGATGGACTCTTTAAGGTGCCAGTGCTGGCATATTGGAGGACGGTGGCTGGAGTGGGAATCTTGGCACACCAGCAGACTGGCCTGTCAGTGGAATGAGGCACTCCGGCTCGCAGTAGGCCCAGAGCGGGGACACCTGGTGTCACCAAGGCATCAGCGGAGCAGGAGACTCCTGGCTGGAATCACGGGAGGCCCGGAGTGGGAACTCTTGGTTGTGGGGCCCAACAGTCTACCCAGTATTGGAGGCAGCATTGAAATGGGCCCAGCAGTGATGAGATGGCGCCTGAAGAATGGTGACTCCTATAACAGCGGGTCCAGTGCAGACAGCTGCAAGTCAGTGGAGATGGGCGAGTGACACAGTTGTGGCATCTCTCTCCAGTCTCTCTTTACAAAGGCATATTCCAGCAGGAGATGTGAGACAGTCACAAACTCCCCCTCCTTAAACCGATTTGTAGGCAACATGCAGTGGCGCAGACAATCCAGGCGTACGTGAAGAATCTCACAGGTACTGCCCTTCTCACCATGAGCCAAGTGATGTCATGGTGCTTGTTGGAAAATTCTGGCGATGAGGCATTCTGCGAAATGACTTTGACAGTCTGCTGACTAACCTGTCCTTTTCCAACAGGGTCTTGAGGATGCTACATACTGACCTCTTCCTAATAGACCTGTGATGAAAAGTGTTTTGAAATTCTTCACAAAGGAAAAGCGATATGGAACAGTCAAATTCCTTGGAGCAGTCTGCAGCAACAAGACCAGTCCCATCCTTCAAAACACCAGGGACAAGTAGAACCTCAGTACATAGTCAGATTTAGTGTTTGTGTACTGAGGAGCTACACACAGCTTGATGCAGCCACACACAAAGAAGGACAGGTCATACACAAGAGAAACCAACACTTGTCACAGATGTGGTCACATTGAACCTCATATCATCCGTCATCATTTCCGCCACCTCCAAACGGACCCCACCACCAGGGATATATTTCCCTCCCCTCCCCTATCAGCGTTCCGAAAAGACCACTCCCTCCGTGACTCCCTTGTCAGGTCCACGCCCCCCACCAACCCAACCTCCACTCCCAGTACTTTCCCCTGCAACTGCAAGAAATGCAAAACTTGCACCTACACCTCCCCCCTTACTTCCCTTCAAGGCCCCAAGGGATCCTTCCATATCTGCCACAAATTCACCTGCACCTCCACACACATCATTTGCTGCATCCGCTGCACCCGATGTGGCCTCCTCTATATTGGGGAGACAGGCCGCCTACTTGCGGAACATTTCAGAGAACACCTCTGGGACACCCGGACCAACCAATCCAACCACCCTGTGGCTCAACACTTCAACTCCCCCTCCCACTCCGCCAAGGACATGCAGGTCCTTGGACTCCTCCATCACCAGACCATAGCAACACGATGGCTGGAGGAAGAGTGCCTCATCTTCTGCCTAGGGACCCTCCAACCATAAGGGATGAACTCAGATTTCTCCAGTTTCCTCATTTCCCCTCCCCCACCTTGTCTCAGTCCCAACCCTCGAACTCAGCACCACCTTCCTAACCTGCAATCTTCTTCCTGACCTCTCCGCTCCAACCCCCACTCCAACCTATCACCCTCACCTTAACCTCCTTCCATCTATCGCACTTCCAACACCCCTCCCCCAAGTCCCTCCTCCCTACCTTTTATCTTAGCCTGCTTGGCACACTCTTCTCATTCCTGAAGAAGGGCTCATGCCCGAAACGTCGATTCTCCTGCTCCTTGGATGCAGCCTGACCTGCTGCGCTTTTCCAGCAACACATTTTCAGCTCCTCAGTAGGGTCCATCAACTCCAATTTCATGCAGTTACAAGATATTGTCTAGCCCTGCATCTCGATTTTATTTAAAAAGTTCTTAATTTGGTTTTTTTCAAAAAATTCCAACTGATCTTTTAATTTGTAACCTTAAATATTTCCCTTATTTACCTTCAACCTGAAAGTAGCCAATAATAGTCATGTTAGTAGCTATTATCAACCAATGAACTTATGCCTTACCAGTGATGTCACTCTGCTGTGTTAGGTCCCGAATCCTGGGTTTCAATTCATCATTTTTTAAAAAAAACCTGACAAACTATGAGCCAAAAACCAATAGACAGCATGTACCACATCTAATAACGTGTATGGCAGATCAGAGTGCAACATTACTTCACAAGCTTGGCTTTAACCTTTGTCAGATAAGGGAGGTTTATTATTATTTATTAAATCAACACTATTACTTTTCCGAATTTGCTGCGACTGTATCGATAAAATAAACATTCACCTTGTAACATAGGCACAGCCCTCCACACTGCAACAGGCCCAAGGCTGGCAAACTGACCAAAGGAACACTCCAAGAAAAACAATGGTATCCCAACAAGGGCCAGCATGACAGAATAGGGAATAAGGAATGCACCTGGAAAATAGCGGAAAGGATTTCAATTTTCAAGTGAAACTCCATGCTTACACTGTGTGGGGTGGATTAAAATTTACCCTGAAATCTCTACGAATGTCCAAATTCCCGTTTTGTGAATTTCACTCTCTAACACAATCAGATATCTTTTCAGGTCACTTTACACAGCCATGTTGTGACATTTCTTATACATTTGCGCTTGGTTTCCATCAATCCAATGGTGTGGGTTGTGAAGAGCCCTGATTTGAGCAGTTTTGATGATAATGTACAAACCTGAACACAGGGCCTGACTGAGGAGCCTGCTCTTCTGAGGATTTCACACATTGTGCAGTAAATATATCTGAGGTGGATGGCTCATGCATTCTAAACAATATCAATTGAAAATACATTGCAAATTAATAAATGAACCATTTACTTTGGTTTATAAATAGCATATATTTGATGCATCACATTGCTAATTTTAAACTATTACCTTGACATATCTCTCTCTTCATAAGAAAATAGTAGTCAAACTTGTTAGCTGTGGGATTGAATTTACCAGTTCACATTGAAATTGTTTAACTCTGCATTATTTACTATATCATTTTTAGTACAATAAACATTTGTTATTTACTGAACTACAATTTTCAGGATAAGTCAACAAATCGATCCATTTAGTTCTGCCTTTCTTACTCTCCGATATTTTTAATTTCTCTACCATACCTCCTCCATTTTTGTAAGCCAGGTAAGGAGAGCAGGTAATCAATCTTCGAAGACCAGTTACCCCGTTCCACATTCTCATCACCCACAGCACCATGTTCATTGGCGGTATCCTGGGAGAAAGAATTGAAATGGCAAGCTCAGACATTAATCTTTCTCAGACTAGATCTCAAGTGAAATGTATAGTCACCACTCCCACAACTATCGGAAAATGGTGCAGTTCTCTATTTAGCAGCAATGTCTGTCAGGTTAGAAACAGCCAGATGTCCACAGAGAGTCTACAATTCACAACGACCAAAATCTACAAATCAACAGTATCTCAAATTGTCTTACATGGATTTTTACTGTTTTGTTTTGTTGAAATACTCACCGTATCCTGTGGAGGGTTTGGCCGATTGTCATTCAGTAAGAACCGAAATAAATGCCTTCGGTCCATTTTCAGACATCAATGAACTATTCTTCCACTTGCACAAGAATTGGAAGTAAAATGAGGACACTCCTTTTGGCCAAAAGTCCTTCAACTTCTCATGAATGGATTATTCTTGTTGAGTCAGAAGTCAGCCTCTTACTGTGTTTCATAACAGGTGTAACTCTACTTAGCTAATCATTCAATTTCCACACTAAACATTTCTATTGAGTTAAATGATTTGTTTTCAGAACAGTTACGATCAAAGGGCATTCATTCCCTGTCCTCAGGGTTTGGGCAAAGCGCTGGTTTTAAAAGGAATAGCTTCCAAGTGAATCCAAACCAAGTTGAACTTCAGCCAAAGAAAAGCTATCTAAGATTTCTTCTAAAAATGAACGGGTCTTCTCCCATATTAGAAATATAATTGTCATCCCCTGCTACCCGAGTTCATTTTACGTAATGAAATTTTAATTAGTTTTGAATGTGTGGCTGCAGTTTTGTAATCCCTATATAAGATGAAATGTACATGGATTTGGGAAAAACATGATTGCTTGTCCATTGATCTGGCAGTCTCACCTCTAACCAAATGTTTAAAGTTAGAAGATTATAAGAGAGAAGTAAATCTGTATTGCTTTCTTAGCATTCCATCATGAAATGTTATCGCCTAAATTATAACTATGCTTACTAAAGTGAGGTGTAATAGTTCTATAGTTGGAAAAGTTAAGTAACTATTAAATAGTATGGTTCCTACACTGTTGCCTCTGACTATCAGCAAGTCACCAATTGAAAGAGCAGCACATTAATATTCAAAAGTCTTCATCTGTATTGGAGTAGGTTATTGATAGGGTAAAGCAATATTCTGAATTGTATGATTAGATAGGGCTCTCTCAGTGTGAGATCCAGAGCTAATTACTGAAAAACTTCCATTGCTTTCAAATGTTATTTACTGATCAGCTTAGCCATCTGGCTGGATCATTAGAAGCTTTGCTAGGTGCATGATCTTTTGGCTGAATCACAAACACCAGTGGGTTTGGAAGAGTGATGATTGCATATAAAAATACAACAAAAAGTGTATTCTCTTGTGCAAAATGCAATGTGTCACCACATTCAGCGTCATCTTGAAAGACTGAGTTGAATGCAAAATTTTACTGCTTTTGAGTTCATCTTTCCCTCTTCTTCTTAATACCCTCCGCTCCTCCTCCATTCACTGCTTAACATCAGCCAGGGTCTTTGTAACGGGCTCCAGGGTCTTGTCATTGGGCTCTGAGTTCTTAATTATGGACCCACCCCTGCCATTGCCACGTCTCCCACAAGCCTCTATGTCTGAGCTGGAGCCATGGGCCTGATCTCCTACCTACTGCTCTCCCTGCGAAGCTGCCACCAGTCATCGGGATCCTGGCTCAGGCCTCATCTGTGACCTCAGTGCTAGAGCCAGAGCCAGCCAAGGATCTGGGACTGCATGGGGCCCTGCCCCAACCGACTCCCATGCAGAAACAAAAAAAACACAGGAAGACCGATCACCATGGCAGCTGCAACCGCCATCAATCACCCGAAGGAGCTGTTCTCTCTTGCTGCTGCTGCTCCCTGTCTTTTGCACTGGTCCTCTGGCCCCTACACCCTCCTCTGTCTCTGACAAAAGTATAAAGGCCCATTTTCCTACAACTTTCAACTCTGAAGAAGCCTTGTACTGGACTCAACTAATTAACTCTGTTTATCTCTCTATTGATTCTGCCAGACCTTCTGTGTTCTGCAGCATTGTTTGTGTTTGTTTTAAGATATTATTCCTGCTTACTGGAGTAACTGACTCCCTGATCAATGTGGTGACACCAGCTCTTTTACACCCTCACCCATCTCCCCTATCTCACCTGAAGATTCTATAACCCAGAATATTGTGCTGACAATCATGTTCTTTCCTCAACCACAACCATCTCTGTGATAGCAATGATATTAGATCCTCATACATTAATAAACACGCACAACTCCTCTGCCTTACTCACAAGACTCCTTGCATTAAAAAATACCATCCATCTTTGCCACACTCCATTCTGCACTAACTTGAATATATTTGCACGAATTTCTGCATTGCAATGGTGGGTTCTTCAATACTTTTCAGTACATCAACCTTTACTGAACCTCCATTTAGTATCCCAGACCCCTGCAAAAATTAGTTTTAAATCCCACCATCACATTCAGCAATACCTTCAGAAAACCAGAACACTTGTACGTCCCACCTTCTCCAGAAATAAATGTGGTGATCCAACACTAATCTGTTCCGGATCGCAATGCACTCTGGAGCTTTCCTGACTTCTTGCCAGCCTCTTTCTGATTGGTCAGAGTCATAGATTCATACAGCATGGAAACACTTTGGTTTAACCTGTCCATGCTGAACATAATCCCAAACTAAGTTAGTCTCACCTGCCTGGTCTTGGCTCATATCCCTCCAAACCTTTCCTATTCACGTATCCATCAAAATATCTTTTAAACGCTGTAATTGTACCCACATCCATCATTTCTCAGGAAGTCCACACACAAACTACTCTTGGTGTAAAAAAATTGCCTCATATCTTGTTCAAATCTCTCTCTTCTCACTGCTCACCTTAAAAATTGCCCGAAACATCGACTCTCCTGCTCCTTGAATGCTGCCTGACCTGCTGCGCTTTTCCAGCAACACATTTTCAGCTCTGATCTCCAGCATCTGCAGTCCTCACTTTCTCCTTAAAAATGTCCCCCTAGTCTTGAAATTCCCCATCTTAGGGAAAAGACAACTACCATCAACTCTATCTATACCTCTCATTATTTTATAAACCTCTATCAGGTCACCTCTCAACCTCCTACGCTCCAGTGAAAAAACGTTTCAGCCTTTCTTTATAACTCAAACCTTCCATACCTGGCCACATCCTGGTAAATCCCTTCTGACCCCTCTCCTGCTTAATAATACCCTTCTCCTCTCTGACTGCATTTTCTTAAACCGTGATGGGGGTCAGGGATGGGAGCAACAATGAGAAAAGAGAAAAGGTTGAGAACTGATACAGAAGATAAAGGGAGAAAGTTCAATAAACAAGGCAGGCAAGAGCATGGCGGGCTATGAGGAAAAATAATGAATTAAACACATTTATTTCAACGCAAGAGGACTGACAGGTAAGGCAGATGTACATAGGGTATGGATAGGAACATGGGACTGGGATATCATACCCTTTGCAGAAATTTGGCTGAGGGAGGATGATAATTGGCAGCTTAGTGCTTGGCATGTTGATGCTATCGGAAGGATAAAAAGGTGCACAAGAGAGGTGAGGGAATGATGTTTTTGATTAGGGAATTCAACTTGTACTTAGACAGAATATTCCTGGGTGATTGTCTAGCTATATAGATGAACTAAAAATAAGAAAGGGGTGATCACTTTGATTGGATTGGATTATAAGCCCCCAACAATTGTCACAGTAATGGTCTGGTACAAGTTAGTTTGCCCTTGAGTTTTTTTTTAGAGAGGGGATAATTGGCCAGGCTCCATCGTGCCTGAACTTTGAATGGTTCACTGGGGCCTTGTTGTTTCCCCAAATAAATACTGCTTCAGATCAAAAGCTTGAAAGACCTTTTGAAAACTTGGTCTTGTCAAGGGGACGTGGCCAGCTCTCTAGCTCTTCAGTTCAGTACGGGAGGGAGTAGAGTCATGGGGGAAACTGGAAGCCTTCTCTCTGTCCTTCTGCCCTTCTGATTTTGAACTGTATGCTGCCTGTGCCATTGTTTGCTGTTTGTGCTTAGGGATCTGTGTACTGGGATTGTTGCAAGAATTTTCAGAACAGCATCATTAGGTAGGGTTTGGATAGGATAAGTTATCGGGTATTCTGTTTTCTGTTCCTTGTAGTTCATTTTATAATTTTGCAAATAAATTTTGTTTGTTTAAAACCTGGCAGTTGACCAAGCTGATGTACTCCAGGAATATCCACTGTACATCTCATTAAACAAATAGCAAAGTTACAGTCAGACCTAGTCCATGACAGACTGGGGGCTTTTTGCGGGATTTAAACAGCGAGTGGTAGTTGCTAGTGTCTTTTATTTCGGGTGTTGATTTGGTTGGTTTAAACCGTGTTCGGATGGCAATGGCTCTTTCAATCACCAAGGAGGTCCTGGAGGTGGAAGAAGTGACCTCGGGGGTTTTGCAAAAGGCAGATAAGACCAAACTGCAGGAATTAATAGACAAGCTAGGGTTGAATTTACCTCCTAATGTGAGGAAAGATGAGATGAATTCAGCAGTAGCTCAGTATTCAAATTTGCTGGAAACACTATCAGGATCTGTAGAGATGGCAAGAATTCGATTGTAAATGAAGCAGCTTGAGTTAGAGGGGAGAGATAAGGAAAGGGCAGCAGAAATGAAACAGTTTGAATTACAATTAAAATCAGAAGAGAGAGAAAAAGCAAACACATTAAGGGCTTTAGCCACAGAGAAAGAAAGATAATGAAGAACTCTAGCAGAAGAGAAAGAAAAAGCAAAGAGATTGAACTTTAGAAATTGACACTTAAAAAGGGAAGTCAGCACAAAAGGATGGAGATGCAGGCTGAAGGTAGGTTTAGTGAGGAAGAGAGTGAGGATGAGCAAGCCCCTGGCAGTCAGAAGCCTAGTGAGAAACTGTTTAAGTATGTTCAAACAAGGCCTAAATTTAATGAGAAGAATGTGGAAGCCCTTGTCATTTCATTTGAAAAAGAATCTAAACAAATGCAATGGCCAGTCAGTGTGTGGGTTTTGTTGATCCAAACCAAACTTGTGGGTTGAGCTAGTGAGGAATTCACATCGCTATCAGAGCAGGTATCTGGGGAGTATGAGTAGGGAAAAGAATCAATCTTAAGCGCATATGAATTGGTACCAGAAAGCCTATAGACGTTTAAAGAATCTAAGGAGGAACCCTGGTCAAACTTATATTGAGTTTGAAAGAATTAAACAAAGTAATTTTGGTAGGTGGATACGAGCTTTAAAAATAGAACAAACTTACAATACCCTTAGAGAGACAATTATTTTGGAGGAGTTTAAAAATTCACTGCCTGACATAGTGCAAATTCATTTGGCAGAGCAGAGAGTTAAAAATGGCAAGCTTAGCAATTGAAGTGGCTGATGATTATGAGTTGGTCCATAAATCACGGTCTGACTTCCTGCATCAATTTCAATCCATGAGGAATAGAAGTTGGGGAAAAGAGAAATCCTCCTGTGGAAAGGGTGAGATAGATCTCAGTGAAGATCATAAGGAGACCTTATCACAGCGTAAAAAGGAAACCCCAGAAGGGGACGAAGAAGGTAAAAGCTCCAGTGTTTTTATTGCAATAAAGTAGATCACATGAAATCACAGTGTTGGTGGGCTAGGAAAAGCACAGGAAAGCCAGGCATGGGAAAGCAGGATAACCCTGGAAGTGTTGTTGGAGTGGTAACAGTGGGAGCTAGAAAGCTGCATCAGAGTGCACAAGCTGATCAGAGGTTGGTTAAGGAAGAAATGCCAGATCTGCTTTAAAAATATACCTGAAAAGGTAAAGTTTATTCATGTTAGAGTAGCAAGTAAAGAGGTTATAATATTAAGGGACACAGGATTCTCTCAGTCTGTGATGTTGAAGGATGTGGAGGAATATACTCCTGAAGGACTATTGCCAGAAAAGTTACTGGTAACAAGAGTTCATGGTGAGACAAAAAGTGCTCAATTATGCAAAATGATGCTAGAGTGACTAGAAAAGAGTGGAGAATGTGTATAGGAGTACTGGACAAAGTATCGGTTCCAGGAAAACAATTTGTCCTTGTGAATGATACAGCTGATTCACTGGTAGGTGTGCTGCCTACTGTAGTTGAAAGACCTGTGGATACTCAAGCAACTAAAGCACTGCAAGAATCTTACTTGGGAATCTTCCCTGTTTGTGTAGTAATGAGGTCACAGAGTCACCAGTTGAAGGAGGAGAGATCAAAGGGTACAGATAAGAAATCTGAAGTGGCATTAGCAGAGACTGTATTCAATCAGTTAGTTAAGATAAAACAGGAATAAATAAATAATCATGCAAATATCTTTACCTGTGCAAAACTCATTGAGGTTCAGCAGAAAGATGAAAACTTAAAGCAATTGTATCAAAAGGCATATACAGAGAAGGAGTCTGAATTTATCCCTGTGTGCTATTACCTGAAAAATGATGTCTTAATTAGGAAACAGAGACCATCACATATTCAAGCAGATGAGAAACGGGCAGAGATTCATCAAATTGTATTGCCAGTGGGGTATAGAAAGGAAATGTTGCAGGTGGCACATGAATCACCACTTGGAGGCCATTTAGAAGTGAGGAAAACACAAGCTAAAATACAAAGACATTTTTACTGGACTGCACAAGAATGTAGTTGAATTTTGCCAGCTATGTCATGCATGTCAAGTGATTGGAAAACCACCGATGGTAATAAAACCTGTAACTTTAATACCTATTCCAGATTTTGAGGAACTTTTTACCAGAGTCTTAATTGATTGAGTAGGTCCCCTACCACAAACAAAAAGTGGGAACCAATATTTGTTAACAATAATGTATACATCGACAAGATTTCAAGAGGCTGTTCCATTACACAATATCACAGCTAAAAGGATTGTAGAGGAATTACTCAAAGTTTTCACTAGATACAGACTACCAACAGAGATACAGTCAAATCAAGGGTCAAACTTCACATCCAAACTATTTAAGGAAGTTATGGACAGTTTAGACATAAAACAATTCAAATCTACTGCGTACCATCCAGAATCGCATGAAGCGTTAGAAAGATGGCATTGAACACTAAAGACCATGTTGAGGGCTTATAGTCAGGATTATCCAGATGATTGGAATAAGGGAATTTGGTTGTTCTTTTTATGATCAGAGATGTACCAAATGAATCCACCTAATTCAGTCTATTTGAATTAGTTTTTGGACATGAAGTGAGAGGACCACTAAAATTGATTAAGGAGAAATTAATATGTCAGAATTCAGAGACCACCCATTTGGACTTTGTGTCAAATTTTAGAGAATGATTAAATTGAGCTAGGGAGTTGACTCAACAGCATTTAAAAGTACCACAGCTCACAATGACTCAGCAAGTGGAATAAGAAATCAAAATATCGCTATTTTGCTATCAGGGATAAGGTATTGTGGTACTTCCAGTAATAGGTGAACCTTTAAAAGCAGGATTTAGTGGATCTTATAAAATCGAAAGGACATTGAGTGAGGTAAACTACTTGATATGGACCCCAGACTGGAAGAAATCTCACAGAGTGTGTCTTGTGGGATACTCAAAAGATATTTTGACAGGGAAGGAAAGCAAGAGGTGTTAATGATTACAGCACAGAAGGAAGAGCCAAGTTCAGAGGCTTCTGAATTGGACATTCCTCAAATTAAATGGGACAATGAGGAAGTTGTCAAAAATTGGGATAAATGATTGGGTTATCTTCCTGAGAAAAATTGAAATTACCTGAAAGAGCATTACTATCACATGGGGAGATATGAGGAAATAACCTGGGAAGTATTAGCCTAATGGTGCATGATGCAGAGATAGGAGAGGCTATTCCGATTAAGCAACAAGTCCCCAGATGTAAATAAGGAGGACATCACAGTGTCGGCAAGGCTGCGTTTGTCCTGTCTGGTGCTTAGGTTGATGTCGGATGTTTTGTTTGCTCTCAAAATAGGTAAGAATCAATTATGTCCTTTCGTGAAGGACATTAGTAAACCAAATGCATTTTAATGACAATCACCAGTGGTTACATATTCACTATTAGACTTCTCTATTTCTCTTTTCTCCTTCTCAACATATCTTCACACCGACTGGTTCAGCCAAGCTTCTGTTCTTCTACTGTGTAATTTGTCGTGAGGTTTGGTGTAAGATTTTACTTTATGACACTTCTTGGGAGTACAGTGGGATATAATATAGCAGTAGAGGCACTGTATTACTAAAAGTTGCTGTAAAGTAGGAGTCTGAGAGGTTGTCACAGAAACTGTTTCCTGATCTTTCAAACATTTCCTCACCTGCCACAAGGTGGGGCCCTCAGCTTGGACAACTCTCACCACGGCTATTATGGGTACCCACATAATACAGAAGATGATCATACACCAGCCCAGCGCTATTGACCAGACAGAGTATTCAACTGGTCCATATGTTGGAAGGGCAAATGTTGTTAAGGACCAGACTAAGATTGCCTGAATGAAATAAACACAGAAAGTAAAATCAGTAACATGATGAAAGGGACTTACTGTACATTTTTACATTCAGCTTAAATCACTCAAAGATGTAACATCTCCTTACGGTTAAAATGCACGGAGAGATCAGAATCCAACAAGCTCTCCACCAGAGCCAGAAAAGCCAATTCCTTTTCCCAATCATCATCTCACTGTCCTTGATGAATCTGTTTATCCCTGTGAATGGCAAGGAAGCAGAGAGACACCATCACTCGCGCTGTCCTGTCTTCAGGGCAGCTTGTTTTCTGTTGAAGTTCATCTTGTACAGGTGGCATTGATGAACAGGTTAAACAGAGAAAGGATTGCTGAAGATTTCAAATTGGATGAACAGAGTGTTCCTTATCACCAAATCGATTATCTGTACTCCAAGATTTAAAGGTCTTGAAGGAACTCTCACACTGTTTCGAGAAGACAAGTGTTCAAGGTGAATGGGAGATGAAGTGAGGTGGCAGGTTGAGGCCAAAGGTGCCAATGAGTGGGGATTGATGATGTGGTGAAGTCATGTTGGTTGTGGAGCAGGGTTGTGGAAGATTTGGATCTGGTCAGGTATGGAGTTGGGAGTGTTTGATAGTGGAGATGAGAGGTGTGTGTTGTCTGGAATAGAGAGTGGTGGGTGGTCACATGCCCATGGGAAGTGATGTCACAGGTGAATGACTTGGTGGGAGACTGTTAATGTTATTCATTGTCAGGTCAACGTGAATGATTGAGGGAGTCATTTTTATAATGAGAGCAGATTTTAATCCTTCTAACATTTCCTGGGTAATTATAAGTCAGTCAGAACTTTCTGAAGTCTCTGTCTCTAACTCAGAGTTGGAACTTATTCAGAGGATTTTTGACACTGGGTATTTACATGAGTATCATACATTCCCAGGCAATTCCCATATAGCCAGTGTGTTGGGACATCTGCCTGATCCTGGTGTACAGCTTCCAGCCAATGCCTGGTCTCCCAAAATCTGGAAATGTAAAATGTCGGCTAAGAAATTGCATTCAGCACTTTAGAATTGATGAGCCTGATCTTTGTGTGAACAATAGTTAAGGGAGTGGAAACAATGGCTAATGTTAATTCCTGTAAACAGGTGATCAGTAAATAGTATTCCCTTGGCTGTATTCTTAGGGCACCATAAGGGCAAGAAAATGATCAAGAAACTTGTCCAATGGAATGAATAGATATGGATAGCACAGATAAAAGACATTGGAGTGTTGACTGACCATGATGGTATTAAATAGGGGAACAGGTTTGATGGACTGAATGGCCTACTCTTATTCCTGTGTCCCAAGATAAAGGATCAGGAAGCATATTAATGTTCCTAATCTCTATGATGATCAAGACACTCACAGGAACAATCTCATTAAGGGAATCTCCTGATTCTGTAGGATCATCATTGTGGTCAGGGAAGTGAGAAGTCTTGAAACAATGTTAAGAATCTACCCATGTGATGCTTCTGTTATGAAGGTGGAAGGGAATATTTGGGGGTTTTGAAACAGTCAGAATGGACAAAGAACACAACTGTATAGAAATAGGCCTATCGGCCCTCTAAGCCTGCGCTTACACATTTTGCTCTTCCATAATAAAACTGTCCTCACGAACAGGATCTGTATCCCTCTATTCCCTTCCTATTCATGTATTTGTCCAGGTGCTTCTTGAATGCTGCTATTGTGTCTACTTCCACCATCTCCTCTAGCAGGCGTGTTCCAGGCACTCACCACCCTTTGTGTGAAAAACATGCCTTGTAGATCACTTCGAAACATCCCCCCACACCTTGAAAGTGTGTCCCCTAGTAATTGATCCCTCCACCCTGGGAAAAAAAACCTCTTACCTTCCACTCAATCCATGCCATCACAATCTTCTAAACTTCTATCAAGTCACCCCTCAACCTTTCATATTCCAATGAAAACAAACCCAGTCTGTCTAAATGTTCTTCATAGCTAAAATCTCCATACCCTGCAACATCCTGGTAAACGTTTCCTAAGCATCCACGTCCATCTGCTACTGTGGTGACCAGAACTGTATGTAATACACCAAGTGTGACTTAACTAAAGTTCCATAAAGCTGCAGCATAATTTGCCTACCCTTACAATCAATGCCACTTCCAATGAAGGCAAGTATGCCACAGGTTAATTGGATTGGAAGGATTCAGTTGCTGTGGGGTAGTTATCAAGTGAGGGCATGATTGTCATTATTCATTTGACTCAAGTCTAAATCCTCACTCACTGTTCAAACCCTATAGTTATCTGAACAATATCCAGTGTAGATTTTGTAGTGTTCTCTGAAGAGGTGAAAGTATTCTCATAAATACATTTCAATTGTAATTATTTTTTTTTCCAGTCATACCACCATTGATCCAGCTGAGACCAATGAGTTCCAACAGAGCAACTACAATGAGAATCCATCCAGTACAGAAATAATCCATTAAATGTAACCAATAAATCCCAACCTAAAATGAAATGGAAAATTAGAAAGCATTAAATGGAAAAAAACATAACATTCAAATCTTTAAAATAGACATTAAAAGAATTTAAGAATTTATCTTTTCTCAACCGCAAAATACCCTGTTTGCTCGATTTATTCTCATTCCTTGAAGGGCTGGAATTAGTTGTGTTCCATTTTTCTTTTTTGAAATAAACAATCAATTTTGCATGTAGCAGCACGGTGGCTCAGTGGTTAGCAGTGCTGCCTCACAATGCCAGGAATGCAAGTCTGATTCCACCCTTGGGTGACTGTCTGTGTGGAGTTTATAAGTTCTCCCCATGTCTGTGTGGGTTTACTCCAGGTGCTCTGGTTTCCTTCCACAGTCCAAAGATATGTGGATTAGGTGGATTGGCCATGCTAAATTGTTCATAGTGTCCAGGGATGCAAAGGCTAGGCGGATTAACCATGGGGAACGCAAGGTTGTAGGGTAGAGGATGGTTCTGGGTGCGCAGCTCTTCAGAGGATCAATGCAGACTTGATGGGCTAAATGGTATTTCCACACTGCAGAGAGTCTATGATTCTGTCCAGATGTGATCTCGGTCAGGTGCAACACCTCTCTGGATTTATATATTATGATCTTTCCATGCCTTTCAATATTTTATTCACTGTTTTAACTTCCTGGGAACATTGTACTAATGATATTTATGAAATGTTCACAAAAGTCCTCTAGATATCTCCCCTTCCCATGACCTCTACTACATTCTCAGATGACACATATTCCTCATCAACTTTCCCTCTGCTCAAATTGCAATCGTCTTTATTAAATTAAATCTGCAACATTAGTCAAAATATTTTCTTTTTATTACTGCGATCGTGGGAATTAAAGGCAGCAATAAATATAGAGACCACAGCTTTATCCTGGATGAGGAAGGTCATCACTCCATCTTCATACAGACGTTAATAATTGGTGAACACCCTGATATTGCAACATCTGATTGCTTCATCAATGATTTCTAGATTTTAGCCTCCACTGCTCAATGCAGAAATTAGTGCTGTGTGTCAATCATTCTTCATGTGTTGCAGAATTCCAGACATAAATTCTCAAATTGCTTTTCCTCATTTTAAACCAAGCTCTCCAATCTCATAAATTTAATATTCTGAGTAAAATCACATTCTATAACCGCATAAGATCACCTCTCAAAATGAACTGGTCTGCAGCCTGAAAAGTACAATTTCTTGAATCTTTCCTCATAACTCAAAACCCCAATTCTAGGGGTCAGTCTTGTGGCTCCTAGCATTACAGTCTCCAGTATCCATGTGTCTGTCTGTCTTGTTGGGAAGAACTGGACGCAGTAGTTAAGGTAAGGTCTGACCACAGTGCTGTAAAGTTTGATGACCATTCCTTCTGATTTCTATTCTACAGTTTTGTGATCCAATTGATGAGGCTTATGGACTTTGTGAAACACAGAAAGCATGACACAATCCAAGAGAACGCAGCCTGTTTAATTGACTCACCAAGGAACACCTTCAACATTCACCACTTCGGCAAGTGTCCTGCAAGAGCACTTTCCAAAACTGCATTCCCCACAACCAAGCTAAAGCAGGCACCAGGCACAAAAGAAAGTTGATTTACAAAGCAAAGAATTTCAGGTGCTGGAAGGTTGAGATGGAAATCAGGAAATTCTAGAATTATTCAACAGGGCAGACAGATTCAACAGGGAGATGAATAAGATTAACATTTCAGCTCAATGATGATCCTTCAGGAAGGAATTGGAAATCTTCATCAAGGGACAAGGGTACTGAGGGTGGAGAGTTGGAAATGGATTTTGCAAAGCAAGTCGGTGGGAATCCACATTTTGTTTATAAAGACATGCATAAAATGGTGGGAAGGAAAGAAGGGAGGGTGTTGTTTTCAGGGGGCAACTTGGGGGCACTCCAATTACACATAGCATCATGCTCAACTGCTCTGCAAAATCCATCCCAACCAAAGATTTCCAAACCTTCCTCGACCCAATATCCAGGATTTATAGATTCCTTGGTCCCACATGTGGCCTTGCCTGCAGTACCAGCAGTGCCCACCACTGAGCTTGTGGCACTGCTGACACTGGTGGAATGGCTGGTCAATCGGATACTCTTGCTAAGGATGGCACCTCTTCCTGCTGGTGATTGGCATGAGCCCCATTATTAGGAAATTTATTCTGCCCACTGCACTGTAAGGCTGCAGGGAATGGATAAATCACATCCTGTTGACTGTCTTCTTAGCCAGCAATACTCACATTCCACAAACAAACAAGAGAAAGAGTCACAGAATCATAGATTGTTACAGTACAGAAGGTGGCCATTCAGCCCATTATGTCCACACTGCTTCCCAGCAAGCATTATGACTCCTGCCACACACCCCTTCCTCACACCCTTTTTCCAATTAAATAATCACCAATACCTCAATTGACTCACCATCACATTTCAAAGCTGTGCACTCCAGACCTGAACGTGAAAAAGATCTTCTTCATTACATTTGCAAATCGCTTTAAATCTGAGCCATCTCATTCTCGATCCTTTCACAAAGGGGAACAGTTTCTCCCTATCTACTCTATTCAGACCTCATAATCCAAAGATGTGCGGGTCAGGTGAATTGTCCATGCTAAATTGCCCGTAGTGTTATGTAGGGGTATGGGTGGGTTGCGCTTCGGCGGGTCGGTGTGGACAGGGCCTGTTTCCATACTGTAAGTAATCTAATCTAATGAGTTTGGCAATGTCTGTCACATCTTCTCTTGACCCCTCCTCTCCTCTCTAAGGAGAATGACCCAATCTGTCCAATGTATTCTCATACATTAAGTTTCTCATTTTGGAATCATTTTTGTCGATCTCTTCTGCATTCTTCCAAAGTGTTCACATCCTTCCAATATTGTAGCATTCACAACAGTGCTCAGCACACCTGGTGAGGATTAACAAATTTCTTATACAAGTTCAACATAACCTTCTTGCTATTATACCCTAATAACTCTATTATTAAAGCCCAGGATACCATATGCTCTCTCTACATGTCCTACTATCTTCAATGATCTGTGAAAAGCTGCCCAGACCACTCCTGCACTTCTTAAGTACTGCACCCCTGACGTTACAAATGTTTTCTCCCCCCAAAATGGATCGTCTCAAACTTCTTGCATTGAGCTTTACCTGGAAGCTACCTGCTCACTCCACCAACACATCTGTGAACTTGTGGACTTTTCAACTCTCTTGCTTAGAGTTTACAATCCTTCCAAGGTTCATGTCACCTCCAAACTTTGAAACAAGGTCTTGGAACAAGACAAGGTCTATACCCTGCAAATAAAGCAGGAAAAGCAGGGCTCCCACAACTGATGTAAAACAAGGAACTATGGATGTTGGACATCTGAATCAAAAACACAAACAGAAATTGCTGGTGAAACCTAGCAGCTACGGTACATCTCTGGTGAGAAAGTGGAGTTACCATTTCTCGATGATGAGTCACTGGACTTGAAACATTAACTCTGCTTTCTCCCTACAGATGCTGCCAGGCTTTCTGGGTTTCACCAGCAATTTCTGTTTTTGTTCCAATCCCGATCTCTGGCGAACTCCATTACAAGCCTTCCTACAACCCAAAAAATATTTGGTGATCACTATTCTCCATTTTCTTTCACCCAGCCAATTTTGTATCCAGACTGCTATTATCTCCTTTATACCATGAGCTATAACTTTCTTCATAAGTCTGCTGTGTAACATTGCTTAAAGTGAGTTTTGAAAGTTCATGTACACCACATCAATGACATTACCCTCATCGATCCTTTCTATTACCTCTTCAAGAATTGTCAGCCATGATTTGCCTTTTAGAAATCCACGCTGACTGTTCCTAATTAACCCACATATTTATCTATGCCTCAACTGATTCTGTCATTAATATTTGTTTCCAGATTTTTATCCACCACTGAAGTTAAACTGAATTGTCTGTCATTGCTGGGCTTACCTTCACAGGTTTTTTTTTACAAATAAAGGCGTAACGTCTGCAATTGTCTAACCAGTCAGCACCTCCCCTGAGTTTAGGGAAGGCTGGAAAATTATGGTCAGTGGTGCTTTAATTTCTACACTTGCTTCCCTAAATGTTCTTGGATGCATGACACCTGCTTCTGGACCTTGTCAATTTAAATATTGATTGCCTACTCAAAACTTCTTCCTGGTGAATATTGATCTTTATCGTGATAGAGCTTCCTCCACCATTACTATAACTGGTGTCGCTTCCATCTCCTTGGTAAAGACAGATGCAAGGTATTCAGTTAACACCTTAGTCATGTCTCTTGTCTCCATATGTCCTATATTTCAACTTGTGGGCCAAGTGCTGGAAAGTGAGATTAATGTAGAATTAATATAATTTTGGTTGTACAGACTTGAGGGCCAAAGGTCCTCTTCTGTACTATAGGATTCTATGATTCACTGTGTAAACCACTTTTTTACCCTAATTGACTCAACTCCTCATTTTGCTATTAATGTGCCTATAGAAGACTTTGGAATTCCTTGATATGTTTGGCTGACAGTGCTTTCTCATCAGTGCTTTCTAATCAGTTAGTACATTTGGCTGGACAGCTGTCTTGAAATGCTGAGAGATGTCAGAGGTGCGTTTCAATTCCTGCACCAGCTGAAGATACCACGAAGTATCAACCTCTCCCCTTCCCTGAGGTGTGGTGATTCTCACATTAAACCATCACTCGTCGCCTCTCTGTGGCCCAGTAGACCCATGGTGGCTTTACCTCTGACCTTAATCTTCTTATTAAACCCCCTTCACTTCTCCAATATGCTTTTCACTTCCCCTTTGAACCTTAGTGTTCTGCTTGAAGTTTTTGTCTTGACACACATCATAACCTCACTTTTTCTTCTTCATTTTGTATTCTATCTCCTTTGTTCATCCTCAGAGCTCTGCATTTGTTTGTTCTCCTTTTGCTTTTTGAGGGAACATACCTTGATTGTACCTGAATCATGTCTATTTTAAACATAGCCCTTTGTTCAGTGACTGTTTTTCCCACCATAATTTTGTTCCTGTCTCTCTGGCTCAGCTCCATTCTTTGCCCATTGAAGTCAGCTCTCCTCCAGTTCATTCTTCTTATTCTGGACTGCCAATTATCCATTTTTATCACCATCCCTGGTCCAAAACCAAACCAGCAGTGGGGTTCTAAATGCTGGGAGCTTATTTAGACTGAACTTAATTCTTTGTGATTTATGAAACAGTGTCTCATTTTACTGAGTATCCTTGTCTAGAGAGGGTTGATTGCTCATGTGGAAACATAGCAAATGACTAAGCTACAACTTACCTGTGTTACAAACAGAAGGCCAAGGAAATAAAATAACAAACAAAGACCAGCTGTCAGATAAAGACGCTTTGGCCTAAGGAACTCAGGAAACTGGTCCAGCAGGCTTGTTATTACTGTTTCTATTGAAAACAAGAGTTATCAGTGATTAATTAATGATTTATACCAAGTCTTAGATAAATCCACCACCAGAGAAATGGCAGCCAAGAGGACTGAAGGAGCCAATGGGGAGAGATTTCTCTGTCTATGGGCAGAATTGTATAAGAGCAATGTTTGGAAAATGGAGGCTTGCTAATGTCTCCTGAAAGTAACTCACCATCTCAGGGTGGGTGATAGAAGATTCTGAGATGTGGGCTATAGGCTGTGATTCAGTGGGAATGACAATATTAGACATTTGGTTCAACAATGTGTGGGAGAACTCTCTCAGATTGTATTGCAGAAGAGTTTGCAACACTGATTGGGAAGATTGTACCTTTGCTGTTTCTGATGCCAGGCAGTTCATCTGGTTTATTTTTCCTATCGGAGCAATGAGCCACAACTGAGTGGCTTGCCACTTTATTTCAGAGAGGGTTGTTGTTTCATGCCTCACAATTAATATGTTACCACAGCACTGTGGGGCAGCAAGGTTGCTCAGTGGTTAGCATTGCTGCCTCACAGTGCCAGGGACCCAGGTTCAATTCCAGCCTTGGGTGCCTGTCTGTGTGGAATGAGTGTGGGTTGTGATGTCTGCATGGGTTTCCTCCGGATGCTTGGTTTCCTCCCACAATCCAAGGATGTGCAAATTAGGTGAATTGGCCATGCTAAAATGCCTGTAGTATTAGGTGCATTAGTCAGGAGTAAACGTCAGAGAATGGGTCTGGGTGGGTTACTCTTCGGAGGGTCGGTGTGTACCTGTTGGGCCAAAGGGTCTGTTTCCACACAGTAGGGAATCTTATCTAATATAATAACCTGTAAGGCATTATATAAACCCTGCATAATTATGTGACTTAAGAGCAGAAAGGTCTCAGAAACTATCTTGACTTGGGCCACTTCAAGCATGACATACTGACAAACTGTGCTGCATGTTGTAATTGAGTACTTTCATACTCACCGAGAAGCGTACATGAATATAATGTTTGTATATAACAGTGAGCTGCAATAAATATTCTGTTGGATTCTTTAATAACATAAAGCATTGAAGCAAAATGCACA
Organism: Hemiscyllium ocellatum; assembly: GCF_020745735.1. Lineage (NCBI taxonomy): Eukaryota > Metazoa > Chordata > Chondrichthyes > Orectolobiformes > Hemiscylliidae > Hemiscyllium > Hemiscyllium ocellatum. The sequence continues at coordinate 59,014,312 of NC_083411.1, forward strand.
TCAAGGATTCCAGGGTCTAACATATGATTATGGTTCTGAGGTTTTCAAGAAGGTCTCTCACACACAATCTCCTTCTATAAAAGGCATTAGGTGTCAGATGGGTTTTTCTGACACAATGATAGCTCTACAGTCAAAATTACTGACAGCAATGTTATTTCATCCAGGTTTATTTGATTGAATTCAAATTCCTCAGACACTGACGTGAAACACAACCAGAAACTATTGGAAACACTCTGCAGGTTTGGCAGCATCTGTGGAGAGAAAGCAGAATTAACATTTCAGATCCAGTGACCCTACTTCAGAATGCTGTTTTTTGAAGAAGGGTCACTGGACTCAAAACATTAACTGTGCTTCCTCTCTACAGATGCTGCCAAACCTGCTGAGTTCTTCCTGCAATTTCTGATTTCCAGCATCTGCAGTTCTTTTTTGACATAGAGGTGAGGATTGATCTCATGTCTCCAGGTCATTTATCCAGGCCTCCAGATTAGTCTGTTAACTGAATCACAACATAATTGCTGCTCAATACATTTTAACAAATCCTGTTCCTGATGAGAAGGGTCTAGATGTACATCAAAAATGATAGTTATTATATTGAGACACCTAGAACTTGGCAGCAGAAACAGAAATTTGAGTTGTATGATACAACAGAAAGAACAAGGAAAGGGGAAGCAATGGCCTAATGGTATTACCGTTGGACTGTTAATCCAGAGATTATATCCAAGGGACCCAGGCTCAAATCCTGCCATGGCAGTTGGTGGAATTAAGAATCTAATGATGACCATGAATTGATTGTTGGAAAAGCTGACCTGATTTCCTAATGTCTTTTAGAGAATGTCTTTTGTGTCCTAATGTCTTTTGTGGGTGGCACGGTGGCACAGTGGTTAGCTGCTGCCTCACAGCGCCTGTAGACCCGGGTTCAATTCCCGACTCAGGCGACTGACTTTGCACATTCTCCCCGTGTCTGCGTGGGTTTGGTGCTGGGTGATGTGCGGGTCAGGTGAATTGGCCATGAAATTGCCCATAGTGTTAGGTAAGGGGTAAATGTAGGGGTATGGGTGGGTTGTGCTTCGGCGGGTCGGTGTGGACTTTGGGCCGAAGGGCCTGTTTCCACACTGTAAGTCTAATCTAGAAGGAAGCTGCCATCCTTACTTGATCTGGCCTAAATGTGGCTCCAGACCCGTTGCAATGTGGTTGACTCTCAACTGCCATCTGGGCAATTAGAGATGGGCAATAAATGCTGCCTAGCCAGCAATGATCTCATCCCATGAATGAATGAAGAAAAACAAAATTGTGAACAGCTGAACAACTGAACATGAATGCAGATTTTTAAAAAACATGAATTCCACTGTAAATCTTCCAGATGTTAGGTAACAATGACCTGAATATTTCTTTCCTACAACTTGGAACACACTTCATTCAACCAAGCTGAGGTTTCATTAAGACATTGTGGAGAATTTGACTATAGAGTAACATTGTTTTCTCATGCATTACAATCATCAGCAGTAGTTCCAAACATAATAGCTTAGATAAGTTCCTTTTATAGAAGTAGAAAGAGATTGGTTAAATTAAGTAACATTATTGTTGAACTTAAAAGATGTCATTCTTACCAAAACTTGCAAACAGTGTGTCAAGTCCCAAAGTGAGCAGCATGAAGAAAAATAAAATGGACCATAAAGTTGCCCATGGCAACTGTGCAAGGGCCTCTGGGTAGGCAATAAAGGCCAAACCAAACCCTGAACAATGGATACAAAACAAATGATAATATTAGTCCTGCGTACAATCAACACACACTGCTACATTTAATTCCGTATAGTCACTGATGTTGAGGCAAATTCAAAAAGTCTCAGCTGAGACATTCCAATTACTTCTGGAACATACCATGTGGCACACCCTGAATATAAGGATGAATGTATGGGCATGAGATCAGTAATTCAGAATGGTGAGATTGTGACATCTTAATTGTGAACTGGATATGTCGAAGGCCAGTAATTTCATATCTCAAACTATGTTAAATCAGTTCTATACATTTGTTGAATAATGCCTACTTTCAATGGGAATCAATAATTTTAAAGAAACTTGTTTTTTTATAGGTATTTTAATTGAAAATTTAACATTTTTACAAGTTTACAAAATAAAAAAACCCAAGCATAAACATTGATATACAATTAAATCTTAAATAAATAATAACCAAAATTTACCAAAAAAACCGACAAAAAAACTCAACTAACTACTAATCTAACCTACAACTAACCAGAGTGCAGAATTAAGTCTCTTACATTATTCAAATAAGAGAAACAAAAACCCAACGGATAACACAGAAATTGGGTACTGAGATACATGCTGGAAATGTATTAACATCATATGTAACAAAACCCGTATTCGTGCGGGATTCCTCTCCCAAGGGGCCACGGACCAGCCAGGTTCGCCATTTCAATTAAATAAAAGCCCTTGTTAGGAAATATATGTATTTATATAATTCAAGAAGGGCTGCCATATTTTATGGAATAATTTGGTCTTTTGGTGCACCATATTTGTAAGGAAATCAAGGGGAATACATTCCATAACTAATCTGTGCCAAATTGAAAGTCCAGGGGGGCCCTCAGCCACCCAGTTTACCAAAATATTTTTCCTTGCATAGAAAGAGAGAATAGAAAATAATCTCTTCCCGTGCATATCCAGGGAGGGTAAGATCGAAAAGCCCAAAAGGAGAGATACAGGGTCCACTCTAATTTCCGTTCCTAAGATTTCTGTCAGAGCAGTTGCTACTTTAGTCCAATATCTACGGATCTTATGACAGGTCCATAGGCAATGTACAAAAGTGCCCACCTCTATTTTACATTTGGGACACATTGGAGATGTTCCTGCCTTAAATTTTGCCAATCGATCCGGTGCTATATGGGCCCTATGAAGTATCTTCAGCTGAATAGCCTGAGTTCTGTTGCAGATGGTGATTCTTCTGGCATTTTCCCAAATGTCATTCCACGTTTCTATAGAGATTTCTAGTCCCAAATCCTGATCCCATATTTTAAGCAGATTGTCTATATCTCCCGATACTTCACCATGTAGTAAATGATAAATAGTACTGATGGAAGATACCCCCATTGGCCATAGCATTCTACATTCTCTATCTGATTTATAAAGACTATCTAATAACGTAGTCTTCTTCTGTATGTAATCTCGAATTTGGAAGTATCGAAAGAGGTCTCAATTAGGTAATCCGAATTTCTGATGCAGCTGTTCAAAAGACATCAGGATCCCTTCTTTAAGTAGACCCCCTAAACAAGAGATACTCCTGGATCTCCAGAGTTTGAAAGTGGCATCTGTAAACCCCAGTTGAAATCCCCATGCTCCCACTATCGGAGCATAGGGGGATGTTTTATGTGAGTTGCCCTCATTTTGCCGCATTATATTCCAAGCTTTAATTGTGTTTAGTATTATGGGGTTTTTACAGTGATCCGTAATGATTTTCCTCTTGTCTGAAAATAAAAGGTTAATAAGTGGGCATTTTACTTGAGAAGCCTCGATGTCCAGCCACATTGATTGCGGGTCAGACAAGACCCAATCAGCTATGTAACTTAATAGGGAACTTAACTGATATTTCCTAAAATCTGGGAAATCCAATCCTCCCCTTGCCTGTGGAAGCTGTAGCTTCTTCAGCTTAATGAGGGGCTGTCTATGATTCCAAATAAAGAAACCCAACTAGCCTTATGATTTACATCGTGCCAGCCTCAGCAGCATCACCAGAAGCATTCTCATAGGGTATAGGAGACGGGGCAGGACATTCATTTTAATTAGTGCTATTCTACCTAGCCAGGAAATTGGAAGGTCTCCCCATCGCTGGAGGTCCTGCCTTATCCTTTCCAGTAAATGCACAAAGTTAGCCTTGTATAACTGACCAAATGCTGGGGTAATAAAAATGTCTAGTTATAAAAAATCCTCCAGGGACCACCGAAAGGGAAAGTGGGATCCGTCCAATAAGTGGGATATACTAGCAAGGCCACCCATTGGCAGAGCCTCCGATTTTGAGAAATTAATTTTATAGCCTGAAAATACACTAAATGTATTAATAACTTGGATTAAGCGAGGCACGGACATCAAAGGATTACTGAGGAATAGAAGAACATCATCTGCATAAAGGGTAATTTTATGTTTACCTGTACCAATCCTCGGGGTCGTTATATTAGGGTCGGCCTGTATAGCTTCTGCTAGTGGCTCAATTATTAGCGTTAATAGCAATGGTGAGAAAGAACATCCCTGACGGCAGCCCCTATCCATACTGAAGTTATCCGAGCCTAATCCATTGGTAATCACAACTGCTTTGGGATCACTATACAGTGTTGAGACCCATTTGGTAAACACCTTTCCAACGCCAAAGCTTTCCAATGTGTAAAACAAATATGACCATTCAACCCTGTCGAATGCCTTTTCTGCATCTAATGAGACTAATATTCCTGGTATCTTTCCCTGATGGCAGGCTTGAATCACATTCAAAACCCTTCTAACATTATTGGATGATCTACGGCCCTTAATAAACCCCGTCTGATCCTCCTTTATGATATGTGGCAATACCCTTTCTAGCCTCAATGCTAACGTTTTAGAGAGGATTTTAAAATCTACATTTAGCAAGGATATTGATCTGTATGACACACAATCTTCTGGGTCCTTTCCTTTTTTAAGGATAAGAGAGATATTTGCCTCTTTCAGTGAAGGTGGGAGACAGCCCTGACTGTATGAGTAGTTATACATGTCCATAAGTGGACCAGCCAATATTCCTGTAAATTCTTTATAGAATTCAGCTTGAAAGCCATCTGGGCCAGGTGCCTTACCGCTCTGAAGTTGCCTGATTGTGTCAAGTATTTCTTGGATTGTTAGGGGAACATTCAAGACCGATATCTGTTCCCGAGTTAGGTCCAGAAAGGTCAAGTTTTTAAAAAATGATTGCATCCTCCAAGTCCTGTCTTCACAATCCTGCGATTTATATAAATCAGAATAAAATTTTCTAAAGATTGCGTTAATCCTTTTACAATCATGAGTAAAAATACCAGTACTTTCCTTGATAGACGTGATATTTGAGGGGCCTTCTTTTTCTTTGCAAGAAATGCTAAGTATTTACCAAATTCATATGACCTTTGTTTTGCAAATAATATTTCCCTCTTAGCCGTTTGGGTAAGGGTGGTGTTTTGAGCTGTCCTAAGGGCCGTAATCCTTTGCAATTTGATAATAGAAGGTCTGTCAGCGTATGCTGTTTCAGCTGCTTTTAAGCGAGCTTCGAGCAGACGCTGTTGTTCTCCCTTTAATTTTTTCTGGGTCGCTGAGTATGAGATGATCAAACCTCGTGCGTAAGCTTTGATGGTCTCCCACATCATTGATTGGTTGCTAGCCGTACCTAAATTAATTTCTAAAAAAGTTTTAAATTCTTGAGAGAAGTACTTTACAAATTTCCTGTCTTTCATCAGGAAGGGGTCCATACGCCAATGCCAGGGTGATGTCTCATTGTTCCTCGCCTTGATTTCCATATATACAGCAGCGTGATCAGAAATTGTAATACTGCCTATTTTACAGGATGATATGGAATTTTAAAAAATCGAGGGGCAAAAAAAGATCAATTCTGGTATGGCATTTGTGTGGATTGGAGTAAAAAGAAAAATCTCTGCCCTGTGGATGAAGGCATCTCCATATATTTTCTAGTCCTAACTCTTTGTTCAAATCCACCAATTGTCTAGATCTGGGAGATACTCCTGCAGTACTCTTGGGAATCCTATCTATTTCCGGATCCATAATACAATTAAAGTCTCCCGCTATAATTGTATGACGGGCACCGAGAGCCATCAACTTTGAGAAGGCTTCCATTATAAATTTAAAAGGAAGTGCCGGGGGCAATACAATTTAAAATCCCATATTCCTCTCCATTTATAAGGGCTTTAATCAGAATATATCGTCCAGATTCGTCTTTTATCTGATTTAGGATTTTGAAAGGGAAATTCTTCCGAATAAGAATAACAACTCCCCTGCGTTTTGAGCTAAAAGAAGAAAAAAAGGCCTGATCAAATCCACCCTGTCGTAATTTCAAGTGTTCTTTATCCAATAAGTGTGTCTCCTGTAGGAGAGCTATATCAACCCTTTCTTTCTTGAGGTTTGATAATATTTTCTTCCTTTTGACTGGTGAATTACTCCCCTTGACATTCCAGGTGCACCACTTAACCGACTGATCAACCATAATCGTCCAGGCAAATCCGAGATCCCTCGGGAGGGGAAACCCTATCCAGAACATCCCGAGCATAGAGCATATAAAATTCACAAAAATAAAGGCTCTCTAATACACTCACAACAGTAAAATAAAAAACTATTTCGAAATAAAAAAAATATAAAACGTATTTAAATGGAGATTTTCCCCCTTGTTCCCGGGGGTATCACTTCCTTTCCAAAAGTCTATTGTATCCCCTCCAAACCAGTGCCCCACCCTTGACCCAGGCGCTCCTCAATAGGATGAAGAAAATTCAAATATACTACAGAACTAGAGTTAACAGTGAGCACCCTACCCCCCTCCCCCAACCAACATTAACTAGACCCCCCAGCCATATATATATATACATAAAATAAAAAAAACAAGGAGGTGGAGAAAATCGTTAAGTAGAGAACAAATAAATAAATCCCTCTCCCCACCCCCCAAGATAATATTAAACAGTAAGGTAAAAAAATGATTAATATATTAAAAAAAGGGAGGGTGGGATGTAAACCGGAGTGGGGGGAAAGCAAACCAACATCAATTATCTCTTACAATTTATCTAAGAGAGTCCAAAAATTCCTTGGTCTTTTCCAGCGATCCGAAGTTATACATGGACCCTTCATGGTTAAAGCGTAGCGTCGCTGGGTAGCGCAAGGAGTACTGAATACTTAAGTCCCTTAAACACTTCGTTGCCTCATCAAACGCCTTCATCTTTCAGACCAGAGCTGGGGAAAAGTCCTGGAATAACATGATCTTGGATCCTTTATAGATCATGGCTTGGAGATCTTTTCCAAGATTTCTGGAGGCTTCTAAAAGTATCTGCCTCTCCTTATAACTCTGCAGCCGGAACAGGACCGGGCGGGGACGCTGGTTTGAGCCGGGTCCGCGTATTGCAACCCAGTAGTCCCATTCCACCCTTACCTGGCCTGATCCAGCCTCCAGATTTAAAAGCTGTGGAAGCCACTGTTCAAGGAACACTGTAAGCTGGCCTTCCTCTTCCCGTTCGGGAAGGCCCAGCAAATGAATATTTTTTCGACAGCCTCAATTCTCGAGGTCGTCAATGTGATTCTCTAAGGTCCAGACTCGCTGTTCGAGAATCCGGACCTGATTCACGGCCGATTGTGCTGTAGTTTCGGAGGTCGCGGCCTTTAGCTCCGCCCCTCCGACTCAGCGCTCGATTTCCTTGATGTCTTGCTTTTGCAGCGCGGCCGAGAGTGAGTCCCATCGGCTTCAGGATTCTTCTATAAAAGCGTCAATCTTTGCATCAAGTTTGGATATTACTCCCACGAGGCTCGCCACCGAAAGTAAGCCCTCCGGGGCGGCTGCGGATGCCTCTTCTGCAGCTGGAGAGGGTGGGGGATGGATTCCTGCTTGCTGAGAGCTGCAGGCTCCCCTTTAGTCATTTTTACTGGAGATGAAATTGTTTAAATTCAATACTAAACAACTAATTACATTAAGTAAAAACTATTTTAAATGATTTGGTGAGTGTGGTGGGGGTGGGCGACCCACTTTGCCCAAGTCTTGGGAGGAGCACTGTAGACTCAGACTTGCTGGGTCGCCGCCATCTTGGATTCCCAAAGAAACCTGGTTTATAGATCTTCTAAGTTTAAACCCATTCTCGCTAAGTTATATCATTGCCCATGGTGGTTACTGGGTAAAACATTTACATGCATGCTGTTATCAATGGAGTAGTGGATGAGTGGGAGATAATGCACTCCTCCAGCCTCAGTCAAACAAGAGGGCAGTGACAAGGAGTTCAGAACAACTGGAATATCCAGACCTGCCCTTGCTGGTGGTTCTTCCTTGCTACTCAAGCTGGTGTACAATGGAACACTTGCTACCAACAGGAACATGGTGGATCAAACCACTGGCTTCCTGAAGGTGTCAAATCAAGTTCAAATGGAGTACATCTCAAAATCACTAGAGGTTTGCTGAATCTCTCAAATCTTGCTTCCAGAACGGCAGAGTTATCCTGCGAGAATGAATAGGAGGAGGCAGGTGGTGGTGGTTGGCATGGTTGTCCCTGGACAGATACTCAGGTTATTCAGTAATCTAATCACTGCCACGCAATAATTGTTCTACCATTCCCTAGCTATCAACCCAACTTTTATTTAACATCAAAATAAATCCGGAAATAGAAGCCACTAATAAACACAATCATTCCATGAGAACTTCATTGTGCACCAATTCCAATAATGTAGGAAAAGTTGATCTTTCTGTTACTGAATTCTCTGAGCACCTGTCTTATGTTTGCCTGTTGCCCTGTTACTATCATTCTCAATTATTTTTCTGTTCCTTTCTCATTCCATTAATCCCATTGACTCAATGCTCTTTTGGGCACATTACACTCAGGCCCAGGTGTCCTCTTGTACCCCATCGATGTCAAACAAATGACACATATGTGCCATCCTGCAGCAGAATAGTATGGTTAACTTTGTATTTACCTGACTGTGCAACCTCTGAAACGGGCTTGTTTTGCACATGAGCCATGTGTCCAAGAGTGGAGAAGATGATAAATCCCGCAAACACACTCGTAGCACAATTAACAACACAGACAATGATGGTATCTTGGTAACAGTTGTTGTGGAATTTGTTGTAGGATGACAATGTGATTAAACTGCCCCAACCCACTGATGTCGAGTAGAAAATTTGTGTTGCAGCATCTTTCCAGACCTGATAAATAGAAGGGAGAATTCATCAGCGCTGAACGATTTCACTTGAACTCATTCAACTGAAAAACTACATTGACCACAAGAAGCATAGTGTGAGTTAGTCCAGCAGCTCAATGTGATCTGACTGAATTAAACTAGCTCTGATCAACACCATCTCACTTAATAGGAGGGCCATCATTTGATTTTCCTTTGACTACTTGCTGCCAACTTTAAGATTTTCCCTCCAAAATTGACTCATAGCAGAAATAAAACCCCACTGGACCAAAAATCTGATCTTCTGCAAAGACATTGCTATTTTCTGCACTGCAGTCTGTTAAGCAAAATGTAAACTGCATACATTGGGGTTAATTTGGATCACAAAAATGATTTAAATTAGATTTAAAATAGGTATGAATGTCAAACTGAGTGCACATTTGTAACGAACCATCTTATACTTAAATGGTGAGGCTCCAGATGCTCCTTGTTATTTATGTGTAAATTCCACAGCAATTTCTGACTGCACTCAGAGGTTCAGAGAAATATCTCTGATATGCACCACTCTGCTGTTATAAAAATGATATCTCCTGACATTTACAAACTTGGCTCAGTGTGAAATTACCTATTACCTGCGTAGAGTCACATTATTATTGTTGATGTGGAAGAAGGGTTTGGGGGGAAGGGGGAGAAGATCAACTGAAAGGCAGGATCTTAGCTCTCAGTAGCTCCCCCAGGTCCTCCCATCTACATGAAGTAGAGTCCTTCAAAAAAGTGTTGATGCCTTTAGATGAATTCCCCCTTCTTGGAAGCCCGATAGGAATTCAACAGGATTTTGATTTCACTTTTCCTCATGATTGTCCCCTGGTCTCCACAAGTAGGTGCAGAACCAGGGAGGAGATGTTTCAATGGCCATTCATTGGCCACTTAAACACCATAATTAATGGCAGAGCATCAAAACCCATCCATGAATCTTCTGCCATCACGATAGATGAGTGACAAGAAGCTACAAACTAATGCTTTCCCACCCAATTTCATGTCCCATTGCTCCCAAATTGTCATTTGGAAGGGCATAAAATTCTGCATTTCATTTCTGAACTACTCTAAGTTCACTCATTGAGAGTTACATTTCCTTCACTATCACAGTTCATGTGCTGTTAATTTTGCAATCAAACAATTTACTTGGTTAAGCAGATGCTCAGTTGCTTTCTCTCTGTAGTCACATCTCAGGTACAGATGATATTGTGACAATGCCATCTCCCACTTCTCGATAAACTCCAAATATCACTGACATTAAACAGGTCAGGAGATGTCAAATGGACTACCACAGCTTTGCCGTCCTCAAGGGCAAGTAGAGATGGGCAATGAATGCTGGCCAGCCAGCAATGCCCATATCCCACCAATGTATATTGAACAAATATTGATGACATAGTCTCATAAGTGATCGTAACTGAAAATCTGATAACTGAATCAATCCATGATTTCAGAAAGAAAGAGGCACTGAGAATAAACAATCCTTTGCATCCCACTGCCGATCTCATCCAGTTGTATCTAATCTCATCATCCTAGCCCTTAGCATTGATTCCCTCCTGCTCATACCAAGATGATTACAACAATAAACTAACTCATTAGAATTCATCACAAAGTCTCAGCTAGCTTTTCGCAACATGTGCAAAATGATCTTTCCAAATGCAAACAAAAGACTGAAAGGTACATTTCAATTCTAAATTTTAATACCTCAATCAGACAAAATAAAAGAAGGAACAGTTAAATAAAAAAAAGTGATTTTTGAAATTCAATTGATTCTGTTGTTGAGCTTACCTGAGCATCAGCCAGTTTGGAGAAGTCTGACTGGCTTCCGATGTAGAATTCAATTCCTTTAGAGGCTCCCTCCAGGGTAACCCCTCCGATCAGGAGTATCGTCACAACCACATACGGGATAATTGCAGTGAAATAAACAACCTGAGAATGGAGAATAAATTGGAAGATTTTCCTGTATTAGTGGTACAACATTTACTTTATTGGATCCAGCTGATTGTAAACTGATAGGAATATAAACAAAGAGTGAATCAGAAGACAGTTGGCTACATGATGGGGATATTTAACACTGAGCTACATGTTGGAAATAAGTTTAAATTCTACAATATTATTTTTAGTTTTATAATTAATCACATTCAGGGAAATGACAGATGTATTCAGGAGAATTGATGAGAACTTCATGAATATATTCAACATTTCATATTTCATGATTCTTTACTATTCTAATAGTCCAGACAAATGGTAAATAAAACCCTGACCCTAATCTGCTCAGTCCCTTCCCCCAGTCCTGCCCAGCCTTCCGCAGCAATTGGAATTTCCTCCAGTCCCTGTGTCAGTGACTGAAACCCTTAGAATGAGGGACACATTCAGGAATTTGGGGGCATTGCTGGGGCTAGAAATTAGTTATGTTCAATTTCAGTTGTGGATATTACAATTTGTGACTGTTCTTCACACTTTTTTTCACACGTATTTCAGCCTCGTCATTTCTCTGATTGTTGTGTTGTTCAGAGCAGGACCCACACAGTTTGTGGCTGAACACTTGGCAGGTGATTGAGCAGCATGAGGTGTCATATCTGCTCCTCTTCAAGGCTGTATCCCCTCAAAGGGTAACCATGCTCTGTGGAAGCTACAAAGGATTACTGCACACTAGTTCATTTTCTGTTCTCTATACCTTACAGGAACTGTTAACATCACCAAGGATATAAACTATGCACTTCACAACAGTCAATAAATTCTAGTTTTATTCTTACAGGGAATCTGTATTTTGTCAGTAGTTGTAACTGTCTTCATCACCAGTCATTTACCTTTCCTGAAGATTTGATTCCTTTCAAAAATGCTGCCCCAACCATCAGCCAGGCTAGAAGCAGACAGAGGGCTAAATGCCAGACTATCTCCCCAGTCTCATCCAATGAACTTGTACGGTGTAAAACTGCTTGACTGAGTTAAAAAAAGAGAAAATATTTTTCATAAGGGTACTGTTTATTACACATAGATACTATGTGCTCAATGCATCTGAGTATTTAGTGCAATATACAGGGCTTTTAAAAATATTCAGTTGTTACAGAATAAGTCCTACTTTTAAATAAGAGAATGGTTACTGAAGTTTGACGTCCTTTATGTTTTTCTCTTTCTACATCTTATTCAAACAGAATGTGGGTGCGTTTGCTATATTTGAATCTGCAACTGCATGAAAAAATTCGTGGCATGCCTTAATGGGCTCCATCTTATGCTCAAATTTACACTTGAAATGGAACAGTCAAATTAATCTCCTTAGCTAGAGTTCTAGTTGGGAAATCAGCCAGGGGTTCTCTACTCCTATATACCAAAGATCTACCTTCAGAAGTCAGGACACATGTTGAGATTCCTATGTTTTCATATACTGCAAAATGGGCATGATCAGCAACCTTGTAAATTTATTGGCCATGTAAATGTAATGTTGAAGTAGGGCACTTCTCAAGCACCCTGCAGGTAATGGCCACTGATCAGATAATCCCTCAATGTATGTTCCAACCAGACATCACAGGCCCTAAGGCAGGCCTGGAAGTGCCCAGTCCTCCTCAGGTCTGAAAGGGCAAGGTATCTCCAATGTTTGATCAAGAGTTGAAGTCAACTGTTTCACATTGTGAACATGATGCTGATATTAAACCAACAAGATGTTTTCCTTAGAACAAATAAATAATGTGGTATATTAATTTTAGTGCTGGTGTGATGCCATGTTTCAATGTTATATATCCCAAAGACTGATGGATCGTATCAATAATTCACTCAACTGTTCCCAAGAAAAACATTCTAACTGTACCAAGCCAGCCTGCAAATACAAATTCACGATACAGTGTTTAATATTAGATGAGATTCTAAAACTGAACTATGTTTACTGGATAATCCTGAGTGTTCAAATAATTACAAGGGAACAAAATAAACAGAGCCGTACATTTGTCTCTCAGATCGAAGATTCTGAAGTCTTTTGGGTTTGGGGAAAAATGCTGTTTATTTTCAAGTTGAGGCAGATTTGCAGAAATCTTGGCAAATGCTAGCTGTGTAAAACGGTTGCTCCTAAAACAGAGAGGTAGTTTTAGGATCTAGAGTTTAGAAGAATGAAAGATTATCTCATTCAGACACACAAAATTCCTCACTGGACAATCCTGAAAAATGTGTTGCTGGAAAAGCGCAGCAGGTCAGGCAGCATCCAAGGAGCAGGAGAATCGACGTTTCGGGCATAAGCCCTTCTTCAGGAATCTGATTCCTGAAGAAGGGCTTATGCCCGAAACGTCGATTTTCCTGCTCCTTTGATGCTGACTGACCTGCTGCGCTTTTCCAGCAACACATTTTTCAGCTCTGATCTCCAACATCTGCAGTGCTCACTTTCTCACAGGACAATCCCACCATTTGTGGAGGAGGAGTTTGAAAACACATTCAATACTATGCACTTGGCTCGTTAATAAGAACCTGTGGTGTTGGAGGAAGGATAATAGCACAGGCAGAGGAATGACTAACTAATAGAAGACAGATTTGCGATAATGGGGGCATTTTCAGGATGGCCTATAACTAATGGAGTGCTGTAGTGCTGGGGCCACAATTATTTACAATATATTAATGACTTTGATGAGGAAAGTGAATGGACTATCGCCAAGTTTGTGGATGATATGAAAATAGATGGGAAGGCAAATGGTGAGGATGACACACAGAGACTGGAGGGATACAGGCAGAGTAAAAGAGTGGGCGATAAAACATGGCAGATTGAATAGGGAAATCCCTGGCAATTACAGACCAGTCAGTCTTACGTCTGTGGTCAGCAAAGTTTTGGAAAGAATTCTGAGGGGTAGGATTTATGACTATTTGGAAAAGCATAGTGTGATTAAAGGCAGTCAACATGGCTTTGTGAAGGGCAGGTTATGCCTCACAAATCTTATTGAGTTCTTTGAGGAGGTGACGAAACAGGTCGATGAAGGTCGAGAAATGGGTGTGGTGTATATGGACTTCAGCAAGGCATTTGATAAGGTTCCCTATGGTAGATTCATTCATAAAGTTAGGAGGTATGGGGTACAGGGAGATTTGGTTGTCTGGATTCAGAATTGGCTGGCTGACAGAAGGCAGAGAATGGTTGTAGATGGAAAGTATTCTGCCTGGAGGTCAATGTTGAGTGGGGTCCCACAGAGCTCTGTTCTTGGACCTCTGTTCTTCGTAAATTTTATAAATGATTTGGATGAAGAGGTTGAGGGGTGGGTTAGTAAATTTGCAAATGACACAAAGGTTGGAAATGCTGTTGATAGTATCGAGGGCTACTGTAGGTTGCAGCACCTCATAGACAGTTCAATCTGGATAAATGCGAAGTGATGCATTTTAGAAGGGGAAGGTTGAACTTGAATGCTGAATATAGGATTAAAGACAGGATTCTTGGCAGTGTGGAGGAACATAGGGATCTTAGTGTTCAAGTGTATAGATCCCTCAAAGTTGCCACCCAAGTGGATAAGGTTGTTAAGAAAGCATGTGGTGTTTTAGCTTTCATTAACAGGGGGATCGAGTTTAAGAGCCGCGAGGTTTTGTTGCAGTTCTACAAGTCCCTGGTGAGACCACACTTGGAATATTGTGTCCAGTTCTGGTCGCCCTATTATAGGAAAGATACAGAGGCTTTGGAGAGGGTGCAAAGAAGGTTTACCAAGATGCTGCTTGTCTTACAAAGAGAGGTTGACTAAGCTCGGATTTTTCTCGCTGGAGATTAGGAGGAAGAGAGGTGACCTGATTGAGGTATACAAGGTAATGAGAGGCATGGAGAAAGTGAGGACTGCAGATGCTGGAGATCAGAGCTGAAAATGTGTTGCTGGAAAAGCGCAGCAAACAGGCAGCATCCAAGGAGCAGGAGATTCGACGTTTCGAGCATGAGCCCTTCTTCAAGAATGAGGACAGTGTGCCAAGCTGGCTAAGATAAAAGGTAGGAAGGAGGGACTTGGGGGAGGGGTGTTGGAAATGCGATAGGTGGAAGGAGGTTAAGGTGAAGGTGATAAGGTGAGGGTGATAGGCCGGAGGGGGGTGGGGGCGGAGAGGTCAGGAAGAAGATTGCAGGTTAGGAAGGTGGTGCTGAGTTCGAGGGTTGGGACTGAGACAAGGTGGGGGGAGGGGAAATGAGGAAACTGGAGAAATCTGAGTTCATCCCTTGTGGTTGGAGGGTTCCTAGGCGGAAGATGAGGCGCTCTTCCTCCAGCCGCCGTGTTGCTATGGTCTGGCGATGCAGGAGTCCAAGGACCTGCATGTCCTTAGTGGAGTGGGAGGGGGAGTTGAAGTGTTGAGCCACGGGGTGGTTGGGTTGGTTGGTCCAGGTGTCCCAGAGGTGTTCTCTGAAACGTTCCGCAAGTAGGTGGCCTGTCACCCCAATATAGAGGAGGCCATATCCCTCATGAGAGGCATGGATAGAGTCAACAGCCAGAGAGATTTCCCCAGAGCAAGATTGACTGGCACAAGGGGTCATAGTTTTAAGATTTTAGGAGGAAGGTATAAAGGAGACGTCAGAGGTAGGTTCATTACGCAGAGAGTTGTGAATGCATGGAATGCATTGCCAGTTGTGGTAGTGGAAGCAGAGTCATTAGGGACATTTAAGTGACTGCTGGACATATACATGGATAACAGTGAGTTGAGGGGTGCGTAGGTTCGGTTATTTTATTTTACATTAGGATTAAACCTTGGCACAACATGGTAGGCCAAAGGGCCTGTTCTATGCTGTACTTTCCTATGTTCTATGTAATTACACTTGCATTAAATTTAGGATAAAACTACAATTATGATTTTCCAGTGTAGCACACTTGCATGCACTGGAAACTATGTATATTAATACACAGGGATCATCTTTGTAGACAGAAAAACTGTGTATGAGCTCTGCCCCGATTCAAATGAACAGAATAGATGACAGCCATTAACTCGGGCAATGCTCTGGCCAATCTATCAACCTCCTGGTTTAAATTTAAACAAAATCTGCCAGGTAAATGTCAAATAGCTCTAATGGGCACATCCCTCAGTGTAACAACTCAACCAATCAGAGTTCACTTGTCAACAAATCGGAATGCACCTCTCATTCAGCATCTGTTATTTTCCACTAACATAAAACAAATGTTGGAAATCTGAAACAAAAGCAAAAATTTCTGGAGAAACTCAGCAGGTCTGGCAGCATCTATGGGGAGAAAGCAAAGTCAATGATTCAGGTCCAGTTCTGAAGAAAGATTGCTGGACCCAAAACATTAACTCTGCTTTCTCTCTGCAGATGCTACCAAACCTGCTGAGTTTCTCCAACAATTTCTGGTTTTTTTTGTTCCTGTTATTTTCCCTTCACTTTAGTATTTCTTGCAAATTTTCAGAATGAATGGAAGACAGGAAGTTTTGACTTAATGTGTCTTTTGTCAGCATTAATCAAAGTCTGTCATACTAAACAACAATGTACTTACTCCCAGTATTGCTCACTCGGACCCTGGTGAGGAATGGAGATTTCTGATCCAATTAGGCAAGTGTTATTATACGTCTGCAGCCACGTTGTATTAATGACTTCAAAATATCCATCGTCCAGAGTAAGATTGCAAAATGGATCTAGAAAATGTTGAATGTGTTTTAGAACTTTACTGTTCCTTGTTGAACAATGCTGCCATTTCTAGTGGTACAATCAGGGTCTCTGGGCAACCCATCCCAACCTCATCCATTACATAAGGTGGAATCAGAGGCATAGACTGAGGTAGGAATATATAAAATGAAGAGCCTCTCTTCTTCCCAGTGTCCACTCATTGAATCCAGGGTAGGATGGTTTGAGGACGGCCTTTCTTGCCAGACGTAAATTGACTCCCTAAGAGATGTCTTAAATGGGTATGCTGGCTGCCATTGGCATTCTTATGTATATGATGAAGGGTGGGGGTGGGGAAGCGGCACAATATGTGGGTTCACTCTACCTGGTCTGTTGTTTCCTAGGAGGGTAGATTTTCAGGTGGGTGCCCAATAGAGGTATCCAATGACATTGAAGAAAATTGCATTGTTCCATAAAGTGTTTGGTACTAGTGGTAGATGCAAGTGGCCCAAAAGCTCCCTTAACACACAAATAGGTACATCAACAGTGAAGGTTCCCACTTCATGAAGATGCATCCTATGACACTCAATAGCATATCTTGCATGTGAAAGAAATTACACAGGGACTGAGACACAATGTTTTTTTGTTGAGCACCAGTCTGCAACAGCACAGAGAATCACTAAATTATTATAGCACAGAATGAGACGATGCAAACTGTTGTGAAAATCCAAATTAGAGTTTCACCTAGTTCCTCCACTCAGTAGCTCTGAACTCCTTCCTTTTCAAACAATGATCGATCTCCCATTTGAATGTCTTGAATAAAAGTAACCTCCACCACACTCTCAGGCAATACATATGCAATCCTAACTTCTTGCTGTGTGGATAAAAATTTCCATTGAGTCACCATTGGTTGTGAATGGTTTTAATTGGCCCTTCATTCTATCCAGACTGTACACGCTGGGTACTTGTACTGAGCTCCCTCCTTGTATTCCACATCATTAGTTCACACTAATGACAGCATCATTTAGGGATTTTAAGAAAAGTGTCTCATACACCATGTTTGAAGCTGACAGAAATGTCAGCATTGTGGAGCACAAACAGAAGAGACAAATGAGTAAAGAACTTTCTACATGGGCGCCAAATGTGTCCCTTCAGATCCACTTGGTCTGTGCTAGCCATGTGATAGTTAATGTATTCAGACTCACTCAGGAAGGACCAGCCAATCACTGAGCTTTCAGACATCCCATCCCTCAAAGACGATACCCCAGCCTCCTTACTCAGTCTGGTCTATAAGCTTAAGTCTCAAACTCCCTGGTCTCAATCCCTCACACATTAACTCAGATATTATATTGACACATTTTTTAGGTATTTTCATGACTATATTTTCATATCCACATCTTACGAACAAGTTCTAACTCTCAATATTTACAATATACATATCTATGCTATACCATTATTATAGATTGCAGTGGTTCACCACCACATTACTAAGGGCATTTGGGATAAACAATGAACATTGGCATAGACAGTGGTGCCCACATCCCTTGATCAGTTTGTTCAGACATTTATGACACACCTCTGGGGGGGGGGGTTAGAAATGAACCTTGTGGGTCAGAGGTTGGGGCATTACCACTGTCAAAAGCCATGTGATAAGCTTTCATTAATGGATCAGAAAATGAATATTAATCCTGATAATTAATTACTTCTGATTCCCTAACTCCAGTACGATCACTTTCCAGGCTTCAAAACTTGTGAATTGTGTTTTATAATAAAAAAAAGATTGAGAGTAACTTCCTGGACCCATGCACAGGGTCACAGACAGGAATGTGAGTCCAAAATGCAGATATATGGAAATTAAAAGGTATTATTTAAATCATGAATCTCTTGTTTTCCAAGACTCACACCTTCCCTTAAGAGGCAAAATGCAGCAAGAATATGTACATAGTCGGCTGACTAGAAGAGCACCTCCCAATGTATTGAATAAGGGCAAACACTGTTGGAAGTCATTGGCTATTGGTACTTAAAATTGACACCAGTTGCAGGTCATACATTGGTTTCCTTGACTCAGAGGGAAACAACTTAAACATTTTTGAAATAAAATAAGATCATAAGGCTATAAGAGATAGGAAGATCATTATGCCTTTCAACCTATCAAGTCTATTCCACCATTCAATCATAGCTGATATGTTTCTCAACCCCATTCTCCTGCCATCTCCCCATAACCTATGATCCCCTGACTAATCAAGAACCTATCTTTCTGTCTTAAATATATTCAATGATTTGGCCTCCATTGTCTTCTGCAGAAATGAGTCCCACAGATTCACCCTTCATCTCAGCTCTGAGGCTTCGTACCATCACGCTAAGGCTGTGTCTCGGGTCCTATCAGACTCTATATAGGCCTTTCAGTATTTTGCAAGTTTCAATAAGATCCCTCTCATCCTTCTGAATCCCATCAAGTAGAAACCCGAAGTCCCTAACTGCTCCTCCTATGACAAGCCATTCATCCCCATGATCATTCTTGTAAGCCTCCTCCTCCTCCAATGCCAGCACATCCTTCCTTAGAAGCAGAGCCCAAAACTGCTTGCAATTTGCCAAAAGTAATCTGAATAGATACTTTACGATCACAACAGTATATTCCTGCTCTTGCATTTTAAGCCTTTTAGAATAAATTCTAAAATTGCATTTGTCTTCCCAGCACCCAACTGAACCTGCATATTCACATCAAGAAAATCCTGAACTAGGACTCTGAAATTCCTTTGTGCTTCTGATATCCGAAGACTTGCTCCATTTAAAAAATATTCTGCGCTCTACTTTTCCAACCAAAGTGCATAATTCCACACTTGCCACAGTGTTCCATCTGCCACTTCTTCATCTAGTCTCCAAGTCTTTCTGCAGCCTCCCTACCTCCTCAACATTATCTGTCCCTCCACCTATCTCTGTTTAACACACATGTTGTTCTGAAACTTGTTGCTACTCTCACTCCCATTTGTAAAACCAATGACGTTTGAAATCTGCGTCCTGGTCCTGATCTTCAAATTTCCTTTCAGGCTCAAAATCCAGCATCCAATCTCATGACCCCTAATCCTAAAGGTCAAGGAGTGAATGTAAATCATTCATTGTGTTACTGATGACATTGAATGAAGATTTTGAGGGAGATGAGCCTGAGATGAAAACAAAGAGAAAAACTGAACTCTGTACCAGACAGTAGTAATGTAGGTACTGATAATAAAAGGTTGAAACTACCTTAGCTTCCCTACATCTACAGTCCAGGTAGAGTAAAGCAGTTGAGAATGACCAACAGTGACAATACTAAAGGAGAGATGATTTTCTTTGAAGCATCTCTCTTGCCTGTAAGCAATTATTATTGACAATCTTTCACTTCAGTGACTCAGTTACATGATCCTTGGAGCTGGATCCTGTCCAAGTCTCTCTGCTGTACAATCACAATGAAGTTGGTTATCGAAAGCATTGGCTACTTTTCTTATGACAGATCAACAGAATAAAATATGAACAGTCACGGAATGTCCCCAGTCAAAGTGAACACTGCACCTTTGGGAGTCCTGCTGCATGTTTCATCTGCTCCCTAACAACTGAAGCAGTCTGCCCATGGTAGGGGTGATTGGAAGGAAGCAAACAGGTAGTACAGACTGTAACCAATAATGCAGGCATAGGAAATGTTGGCAATTACGATCAGAAGGACCATGGTGACTCCAACACCTTAAAATTGAACAAAGGAAAAAGAGCTTAGAAACAATACTGTTTATTTGAAATAAAATTGTTCTCTTGAATTCAATTGCAATGTATTTCCAACTAGAATATGTTTAATGTAATTTGAGAGAGAAAGAGGGAGACAGTGTTTTGAAATAAGGCAGCCATGGTTGACTGATGTTGCTTCTCTCCAGTCTGAACTTATAAAGTTGAAAATAAGCCATCAACTTTATTATCCCTGTTTTGAATATAAGCACAGGTCATCCTCAGAGTTCAGAAATTATGATAAAGTTACAGACAATTAGGTTCAGAATCTAAACAAGAATTGGACAAGAGAATATTATTCTGTTGTTACAACTATCCCTCTAGTATTGCCATTGTCTTAGTGGCTGTTAGATTTGGTCAGCATTTCCAACAATGTTCAGCTAAAATTGTTGAGTGGATGATCCACCTTGGCCTCATCCGACGGTCGCCAGCATCACAGATGCCAGTCTTCAGCCAAATCAATTCACTCCACTTGGTGTCAAGAAACAGTTAGAGTCACTGCATAGTGCAAGGGATTTGGGCCCTGACAGCGTTACAGCAACAGTACTGAAGAGTTGTGCTCCAGAATTCATCGCCAAGCTCTTACAGTACAGTAAGAACACTGGCATATACCTGACAACATGAAACATTGACCAGATATGTTCTGGACACAAAAGCCAATTACTGCCCTAACAGTCCACTCTCTCAATCATCGGAAACAACCTGCTCAGTGACACCCAGCTTGTGTTCCTCCAGGGTCACTCAGTGCCTGGCCTTGGTTTAAACAAAACAGCTGGATTCCAGAGGTATGGTGGAAGTGACAGTCCTTGACATCAAGGCCGCATTTGCCCGTGTGTGGCATCAAGAAGCCTGAGCAAACTGAAATCAATTAGTGTCAAGGGACAAACTCTTCACTTGTTCGAGTCATAACTGGAACACTGAAAGATGGATATGGATGCCGGAGGCCAGTCATCTCAGCTCTAGGACATCTCTGCAAGAGTTCATCAGGCAAAGTCTTAGAGAGAATTGTAAGGGATAGGATTTATGAACATCTGGATAGGAATAATGTGATCAAGGATAGTCAACATGGTTTTGTGAAGGGCAGGTCGTGCCTCACAAACCTTATTGAATTCTTTGAGAAGGTGACTAAGGAGGTGGATGAGGGTAAAGCGGTAGATGTGGTGTATATGGATTTGATAAGGTTCCCCATGGTAGGCTACTGCAAAAAATACGGAGGTATGGCATTGAGGGTGAGTTGGAGGTTTGGATTAGGAATTGGCTGGCTGGAAGAAGACAGAGGGTAGTAGTTGATGGTAAAGGTTCATCTTGGAGTGCAGTTACTAGCGGTGTTCCGCAAGGATCTGTTTTGGGACCATTGCTGTTTGTCATTTTTATAAATGACCTGGAGGAGGGGCTAGAAGGCTGGGTGAGCAAGTTTGCGGATGATACAAAAGTCGGTGGAGTTGTTGACAGTGAGGAAGGATGTGGCAGATTACAGCGGGATATAGATAAGCTGCAGAGCTGGACAGAAAGGTGGCAAATGGAGTTCAATGTAGGTAAGTGTGAAGTGATTCACTTTGGTAAGAGTAACAAGAAGATGGAGTACTGGGCTAATAGTCGGATATTTGGTAGTGTGGATGAGCAGAGGGATCTTGGTGTCCATGTACACAGATCTCTGAAAGTTGCCACACAGGTAAATAGTGCTGTGAAAAAAGCATATGGCGTACTGGCTTTTATTGGTAGAGGAATTGAGTTCCGGATTCCTGAGCTCATGTTGCAGTTGTATAAGACTCTGGTGCGGCTGCATCTGGAGTATTGTGTGCAGTTTTGGTCGCCATACTATAGGAAGGATGTGGAGGCACTGGAACGGGTGCAGAGGAGGTTTACCAGGATGTTGCCTGATATGGTAGGAAGATCGTATGAGGAAAGGCTGAGGCACTTGGGGCTGTTTTCATTGGAGAAGAGAAGGTTTGGGGGTGACTTGATAGAGGTGTACAAGATGATTAGGGGTTTAGATAGGGTTGACCATGAGAACCTTTTTCCAAGTATTGAGTCAGCTATTACGAGGTGGCATAGCTTTAAATTAAGGGGTGGTAGGTATAGGACAGATGTTAGGGGTAGATTCTTTACTCAGCGAGTCGTGAGTTCATGGAATGCCCTGCCAGTAGCAGTGGTGGACTCTCCCTCTTTATGGGCATTTAAACGGGCATTGGATAGACATATGGAGGATAGTGGGCTAGTGTAGGTTAGGTGGGCTTGGATCGGCGCAACATTGAGGGCCAAAGGGCCTGTACTGCGCTGTATTGTTCTATGTTCTAGGTTAGTGTCTGAGGTCCAACCATCTCTAACTGTTTCATCAATGATCTTCCCTCCACCATAAGGTCAGAAGTAGGGATGTTCACAATGATTGCACAATGTTCAGCAATATTCGCAACTCCTCAGATACTGAAGAAGTCCTGAACAATATCCAGGCTTGGGCTGACAAGTGGCAAGTAACACTCCTACCACCCAAATGCCAGGCAATGACCATTTCCAACAAGAGACAATCTAACCACTGCTCCATGATATTCAATGGTGTTACCATCAATGAATACCCCCACAATCAATATCCTTGTTGTCACCATTAACCAGAAACTCAACTGGACTTACTATACAAACACAATGGTGACAAGAGCTGGTCAGAGGCTAGGAATACTGCAGGAGTAACTCACCTCCTGTCTCCCCAAGCTTGTTATCATCTACAAGGCATAAGTCAGGAGTTTAATTGAATATTCCTCACTTGCCTGCTCCAAGAGCACGCCAGAAGTTTGACACCCTCCAGGACAAAGCTGCTTACTTGATTGGCAAAACATCTACAAGCATCCATTCCCTTCACACCGATACACAATTGCAACAGTTTGTGCTACCTACAAGATGCACTGCAGAAATTTACCAAGGCTCCTTTGAAAGCACCTTCCAAACCCATGACCACTTCCATCTAGAAAGACAAGGGCAGAAAATACAGGGGAATACCACTACCTGCAAAAATCCCCTCTAAAATGATCACCATGCTGACTTGGAAATATACCATTGATCCTTCACAGTCACGAGGTCAAAATCCTGGAATTCCTTTCCAAAGGACATTGTAGGGAAACCTACAGCGCATAGACTGCAGAGGTTCTAGAAGGCAGCTCATCACTACTTCTCATGAGTAACTAGCGATAGGCAATAAATGCTGGCCCAGCCAGAGAAAACAAATTCCTTGAACGAATAAGAAAAAAGCTCATTGAAGAACAATCTTTGCAGGACTTATACATTTAGTGGTAAGGTCTTGGGGTCTGTTGCTGAACAAAGAGACCTGAACAAAGAGTGCAGGTTCATAGCTCCTTGAAAGTGGATTCGCAGGTAGATAGGATAGTGAAGAAGGCTTTTGGTATGCTTTCCTTTATCAGTCAGAGTATTGAGTACAGGAGCTGGGAGGTTGTGTTGCGGCTGTACAGGACATTTGTTAGGCCACTGTTGGAATATTGTGTGCAATTCTGGTCTCCTTCCTATTGAAAAGATATTGTGAAACTTGAAAGGGTTCAGAAGAGGTTTACAAGGAAGTTGCCAGGGTTGGAGGATTTGAGCTATAGGGAGAGGCTGTACAGACTGGGGCTGTTTTCCCTGGAGCGTCGGAGGCTGAGGGGTGACCTTGTAGAGGTTTACAAAATTATGTGAGGCATGGATAGGATAAATAGACAAAGTCTTTTCTCTGGGGTGTGGGAGTCCAGAACTAGAGGGCATAGGTTTAGAGTGAACGGGGAAAGATATAAAAGAGACCTAATAGGCAACTTTTTCTTACAGAGGGTGGTACATGTATGAAATGAGCTGCCAGAGGAAATAGATGTCCAAGTGAGCATTCTTCAACCTAAAAACTAACCACTGAAACATTGAACGCCATCAACTATTAACTCACTGGGTGCAGACTTGACCCAATGTGTAGTATGCACTTTGGTTTTTTTTTACCAAGGATTGGGAATCATGGGCATGATTTGAAACTGCGCCCAATGAAAACAATTCACATTGTCCAAAGTATAACATGTCAGCCTTGAGAGCACATTTAATTTCATAGTTTAGGTGATCATGGTGCAGATGAAGATGAATATCTTTGTAATCTTGGCTACCTGGCTTAATTACTACTTCAAAGTTATAACTTTGCCAATTCTTGACTAATTCAATTGCACCATATGTGACTTGTTCTGCCATGGTGGGTGTGGTTTGAATGTCATGATTTGAGACTGCACTTAGATCTGTACATACTGGTAACCATGTATCTGTTAGAGTAAATATTTCGGGAAGCCAGTGAGAGGTTGCGCATTGACACTCATTGACAATACATACAATTGTTGATCTGCTGTCTCCACTGAGAGATGGTTTCTCATAGCCTGTACCATGGAACATTACTTGCTCAGGTGCATGTCATTGAGGCCATATAGTGGTTACATGGTAACACTAACTCCGGTGTTGATTTTAGCTTTTATCTTGTATCACACTGCCTTCTCAGGACACATGATATTAAAGAGCTCCTGATTGCTTTCTACTCCCAACACAGAGTGTGAGATTAACATCATGTAAAGCCTGCTCATTTTCTAAAATTTGCCTTTCATTTGGTTGACTCTGAACCTCATCAATGTGGTTGCCTTGGTGCACCTTGGTAACAGTTTCCTTGTTGCTGATGATTTGTTATTACTCTATACTGTCATGTTGGTCACTTGTTGGTTTAATGTAAGGGCCTGACTTGGCTTTTGGAAACAGATTTCCTGCACATAGCCATGTCCCTTGATGCTACAGATATCAAAAAATAGAGCATGGACTTTGGAGAAGTGCAACAAACTACTGCTACTGGAGCTTTTGTTGGGTTTCTGTGCTTTACTGACCATTGCAATAGTATTGGTAGCACCTAAAGCATGTAATTGTTGCTGGCCTGCCACTATATCTTCATAGATCTGTCTATCCTCAAGTAATATGTCAAGACTGTGGCCCTTCTTATTGCACAAATGTTTCTTCCAACTGACTTTAATTCATGTGAATGTGATAATCAACTCATTAATATTCTCTGGCCGTTCCTCTTCAGTAAAGTCACACTCATGCCCTTTGCTTTGGCATCCTCCAACAAACTGGTGAATAGTCTCTTGAGGATTCTTGTCTATTTGAAATGATGTGGAGTCTGTTCATCCTGAAGTGAATTCTTATCTTGATCTGCTCTTCAAGATCTTTCCAAATCATATCCAGACTTTTCTGATCCACCCAGAAAAACTGTGCATGTTAATAATGTGAAGCTACTCCTTGTCAAGTCATAAAATCCCTACGGAGTGGAAGCAGGCCATTCAGCTCATTGAGTCTGCATGACCCTCTGAACAGCATCCCATCCAGAACCAATCTCCTACCCTATCCCTGCAACTCTCCATTTCCCCTCGCTAATCCACCTAACCTACACATCCCTGGACGCTATCAGCAATTTAGCACAGCCAATCCACCAAACATGCATATCTTTGGACCGTGAGAGGAAACCCAAGCACCTGGTGGGACCCATCTGAAATGGGCAGAATGTGTAAACTCCACATAGACAGTTGCCTGAGGGTCAATTCAAACCCGGATCCCTGGCAATGTAAGGCCACTGTACCTCCCTGAGTTCTGACAAGATTTTTAAGAGTTCTTTTCATGGCCTCACCTAGACCTTGATCTGCAAAATAGAACTGCATGAAGTTTTGGAACAGTAAAATCAGTGAAGGTGTTGCTGGATGCCAAATCCATACCAGTTTTGTTGCTATCCATGAGTTGGCCTTTACAAAAACACCAGCTTTTGCTGTGTGTCTCTGATATTTTTGTCTCTCCAAATTATACTGCTCTTTCCTTAAGAACAAAGACGTTTGTAATTGTCATTATGTATTAACTTCCATCAACCGAGCTTTCTAGGATTCAAGTTTTCTGTAATGCACTGGCCTTTGTCATAGCTCAAGGGCATTCTTTAGCATTTTAATTTGTTTTTATTACCAAGGAAATCTTAGAAATGTATTTTATCTTGAAAGAATTTGCATCCTAATGAAAATTAGAAATATGTTCCATTGTTCTCGTGCTTAATGCTCCATCTACAGATGTGTACAATTGTCTGTACTCTGAAAAACTGATGCTGTTTAAGGATAACAAACTTCTCCCTATTCCAAACTGTCTGCTTCCAAAGTCATGCTGGACATCAATTTGTTTTCTAAATATGTACCTCTATGATGTCTTTAAGAGATAGTAACTGCTGTTGCTATGGTGTGAGTTTGCCTCCACCAGGGTGTTTTACCTGATGGGGCAATGCTTTTGTTATCTCCCACAATGTCAGAAACTGGGCATGATATTGTGGTATTGGGCAACCCAACAGACATTCATTACATTGCTCAAGCATACACATTTCTGAGCTAGTAGTTTGCTATTAGTTTACAATAGTTGGGCATGTTACTAGTCAAGTTTCCTGGAGATGGTGGTATACTGGAGGAGTCACTGGCTTGGTAGTCAAGAAGCTCAGGTTAATGCTCAAGGGACATGGGTTCAAATCTCACCACAGCAACTTGATACAATTTACAAGGGCAGCACAGTGGCTCAGTGGCTCGCTCTGCAGCCTCACAGCGCTAGGGACCTGAGTTTGATTCCGGCCTCGGACGACTGTCTGTGTGGAGTTTGCATAGTCTCCCTGTGTCTGTGTGGGTTTCCTCTAGGTGCTCTGGTTTCCTCCCACAAAACAAAGATGGGTTGGCCATGCTAAATTGTCTGTTGTGTTAGTCAGAGGGAAATGGATCTGGGTGGGTTACTCTTTAGAGGGTCAGTGTGGACTTGGTGGGCCCAAGGGCCTGTTTCTGCACTGTAGGGAATCTAATCTAATCATTCTTTAAATGATCCAAGGAAAAATTGACTCTGAAAAAACAATGAGATTTGGAGTCAACCATCCAGGTGAACTGAACACAATCACAATCACGCACATTTAATGAATAAGAAACTAAACTAACATCAGTGTTAATCACTGACATATCTTGGTGTAACATAACAAAGTTTTTAAAGAGAATGACAGCAAGGCTCAGATACACTCTCATTTAATCACTCAATTATAACTAGTTTATTAATATGAATTAAACATTAAAATGCATTGAAATTGTTGCTGAGTTTTAATTATTCAATAATCTCTAACCTTGTAACATTGGTACAGATTTCCACACTGCAACAGGCCCGAGGCTGGCAAACTGTCCAAAGGAAGATTCCAAGAAAAATATTGGTATCCCAACAAGACCCAGCATGATTGAGTAGGGAATAAGAAATACACCTGGAAAATAGAATAAAAAGGTGAAACAGGGTCCATGGATGTGAATTCCCAACATACTCTGCAGTTTCAAGTGGATGGTAACAACAACTTTATACTAACAGAGAAACAGGCCTAATCTTTAGAATCTCTCCTCATAACCAAACCCCTAAAATCCAGGTTATCATTCTTGTAAAACCATGTTGTACTCCCTCCAAGGCCAATATATCCTCCTTTAGATGTAGTGCCCAGATCTTCCCACAGTACTTCAATTGTGGTCGAACCAGGGTTTTGTATATCTGCAGCATACTGTCTACATCCTTGTATTCATGTCCTCGAGGTGTAAAAGCCAGATTCCATGAGCTTTCTTCATTATTTACTGTACCTGTTTGTGGTACTTTAAAGGTCCATGCACCTGAAGCCCCAAGTCTCTTTTGGCATCCATTGTGTTTAACTTGATGCCATCTAGGAAGTATCCAGGTCGATACTATATCGGTCAAAATGGATAACCACACACTTGCTTACATTGAACTTCATCTGCTACATTTTTGCCCAATTACTGAGTCTATCAAGAACCCTCTGCAATCTTATGCCATTGACTACATTGTCTACAATGCCCCCTAACTTTGTGTCATCAGTATATTTGGATATATGATTTTCTATGTTATTATCCTAGTTGTCAATAATAAATATGAATAATTGAGACCCTAACACAGATCCTTACGGGGACACCACTGGTCACATCCTGCAAATTTCAGGACCTACTCATTATCCTTATTTTCTGGCACCTGCCACTCAACCAATTTCTGAACTATATAAGTAATTTGCCCTCAATTCCATCAGCCTCTTCCTTAGTTAATAAGCTCTTATGTGCAATTTATCACATGCCTTCTGAAGTCCATACAAACAACAACCATAGACATTCCCCTGTCCACTATCTTAGTCATGGCTTCAAAAAATTAAATGAGGTTTGTCAGGCATGACCTACTGTCCCTGATTAACTGAAGAAATTTGAAGTGCTCAGTTATTTTATCCTTAATTAGAGACACCAACCAGTGCCCCAGTACAGATGTTAGGCTAACTGATCTATAAATCCCTGATTTTCCTCTTTCGCCCCTGTTCTAAAGTGGAATAATGTCTGCAATTCTTCAGTCCAGTGGGACACTCCTGTATTGAGGGAACATTGAAAGATTAGTAAGAGTAAGGTTAATTAGTAAGAGCAGAGTAGTAATCCCAGGATTGCTATTGGTGCCATTGTCTAGTGAAGCTAGGAACGGAGAGTGTGTGCAGCTAAACACGTGGCTGCAGAGCTGGTATAGGAGGGAGGGCTTCAGGTATGTGGATCTTCTGCGGAAGGTGGGACCTGTACGGGTTGCACCTGATCTTGAGGGGCATCAATATCCTGGGCAGGAGGTTTGCTAGAGATCTTCGGGAGGGTTTAAACTAGTTTGGCAGAGGGATGGGAACTGGAACTATGGATCAAAGGATGTGGATGCTGGTGAACAGGCAGATACAGCATGCAGAGAGACTGTGAGGAAGGATAGGCAGTTGATAGGGCAAAGCTGCAGTCAGTGTGATGGGTCTATTTTAATGCAAGAAGTGTCAAGAATAAGGGTGATGAACTTAGAGCATGGAGCTACAATGGAGCATGGAGTTTCTTGAAGCTACAATGTTGTGGCTATTACGGAGGCTTTGATATCACAGGGGCAGGAATGGTTGCTGAATGTTCCGGGATTTAGATGTTCCAATAGGAACAGAGATGGAGGTAAAATAGATGGGTGGGTGGCATTGCTAATAAGGGACAGTATAATAGTTGGAGAAAGGGAGATTGTCGGGGATGGTTTGTCCACTGAGTCATTATAAGTGGAAGTCAGAAACAGGAAAGGAGCAGTCACTTTATTGGGAGTTTTCTATAGATACCCAATAGCAACAAAGGCATGGAGGAGCCGATTGTGAGGCAGATTTTGACAAGGTGCATACGTAACAGGCTTGTGTCGGGTGACTTCAACTTCCCTAATATTGACTGGAACCTCCTTAGCGCAAATAGTTTGGATGCAGCAGATTTTGTCAGGTGTGTCCAAGAAGGATTCCTGATTAAATATTTAGCTAGGCCAACCAAAGGGGAGGCCATTTGGATTTGGTGCTTGGTAATAAACCAAGCCAGGTGACAGATCTCTTGGTGGGAGAACATTTCTGTTATAGTGATCACAACTCCCTGACCTTTACTATAGTCATGGAGAGGGATAGGAGCAGATGGTATGAGAAAGCATTTAGTTGGGGAAGGGGGAAATTACAATGCTATTAGGCAGGAACCGTGAATCATAAATTGGGAGTAGATATTCTCAGGGAAATGTACAACAGAAATGTTGAGGTTGTTTACGGAGAACTTACAGCAAGTGCGGGTAGGGCCAATCAGGGATAGTGATGGGAACTTGTGCCTGGAGTTGGCATTTGGGGAGGTCGTTAATGAATATGTTGTATGAGTATTCACTAGGGAGAGGGACCTTATTGTTTGTGAGGACAGCGTGAAACAGACTGATATGCTCAAACAGGTTGATGTTAAGAAGGAGGATATGCTGCAAATTTTGAAAAGCATGAGGATAGATAAGTCGCCTGAACCAGACGGGATATACCTAAGTTTGCTGCAGGAAGCGAGGGAAGAGATTGCTGTGCCTAAAGTGTTATGACACAGAGGTGAACCTCTCTCTTCATTAAACCAAACACCCAGAGAAGCTCACCTCACCTCATATTTCTAATATTTCAAGAAAATAACATCAATTCATTCTTTAACTCTAAAAGGGAACATCAAGCAACAAATATTCACAACACTAAGGCCCCTTTTCTCTTAACTGCTTAATACCTGCCTCCAATGCTATAATATACTGTTCCAATAAAACATTTATTAAAATTACATCAAATCAATTTCAAAACTTTTCAGTGGCTGTCATCTTTGGTGTCTTTCTTCTTTCGGCTGAAGACCTCACAGGATCATCTTCTTTCTTTTTACTGTTAAGATGTTTCGTATGAAAGGTACCTTTGATACAGAGTATTTCAATGTCTTGGGTCTCTCTCTCTCTCGATTGCAGTTGCTCTATCTGATTTTCAAAATGGCTGCCTTTTTCATTTTCCCCCAAAATTGGATCATCAGTTTGATGTTGGTAAAACAATAAATTCAAACTGGATTGGGTTTTAGTATCCTGAGGCATAATTTAAACTGTTTGTTTAAATTGGATTTGTTGCCAAAACAGCAAACAATTCAGGTTTCCATTTCACAGCCAAATGTTATATATTTTCAATTTTCCAGTACACTCAGACTGCTAGTTAAATCATATGACAGGTGCTTGTAAGCTCTCAGTGCAGAACAGCACTCACTCTTTCTTAAAGGTACAGGACATTACAACAGAAGTAATGATCTTCACATGCTCACTGGCTACTGGAGTAGTACCAGATGATTGGAGGGTGGCAAATGTCATTCCCTTGTTCAAAAAAGGGGAAATGGATAACCCTGGGAATTACAGACCAGTCAGTCTTACATCACTTGGTATTTGGATGATAGTAAAATGTAGGGTATGTAGGTTAGTTTGATCTTAGAATAGGATAAAAGGTCCGCGCAACATAGAGGGCTGAAGAGCCCGTACTGTTCTATGTTCTATCTGTGTATGACTGTGAGCGTGAGGAGTTAGAAGGGGAATAAAGTTATATGTTGATATTTGCCAGTTGTTCATCTGGGGTTGGAATACATTATCTCCTTATCTATTAATTTATTTATCAATCATAGATAGCAGTAGACAATCTTAAAGAATCACTGATCGATGATAAATTCAACCTTTACATTATAATATCAGTGTTTGGCACTTGTGCCTGGGAGATGATGTACAGGCTTTGTGGAGTTAGGGGTGAGTTACTTGCTGCAATATTCCTAAACTCTGACTTGCTCTTGTAACCAGAGTATGAGTCTAGTTCAGTTTCTGGTAAATGGTAACCCCAGGCTGTTGACAATGGGAGATTCAGTAATGGTCATGATAATGAATTTCACAAAATAATGGCTGGATTCTCTCTTGTTGGAGGGGGTCATTTCTGCCAATTGTGTGACATGAATGTGCTTGCCACTTGTTATCCCAAATCTGCATTTGAACATGGGCTGCTTCAGTATCTAAGCAATTGTGAATGGTGTTGAGGATTTGCAACCATGCACTTTCCTGGGGGCCAGAGAAGTGTTTGATCCTTGACACTCATGGATTCCAGTTTTGCTAGGGCTCCTGGATATCACACTCAGTCAACTGTGGCCTTGATGTCCACCGCTGACACTATCTGGAGTAGAGTGGTGATGGAAAAGCACAGCAGTTCAGGCAGCATCCGAGGAGCAGTAAAATCGACGTTTCGGGCAAAAGCCCTTCATCAGGCAGACAGCTGTATTCCTAATGAAGGGCGTTTGCCCGAAACGTCGATTTTACTGCTTCGCGGATGCTGCCTGAACTGCTGTGCTTTTCCAGCACCACTCTACTCCAGAATCTGGTTTCCAGTATCTGCAGCCATTGTTTTTGCCCAGGGCTGTCACTATCACCTCCTCTCTGGAATTCAGCTCTTTTGTCCATGTTAGAACCAAGGCTGTAATGAGGTCAGGAGCTGAGTGGCCCTGGCGGAATCCAAACTGGGCATCACCAAGCAGGTTATTGCTGAGCAGGTGCTGCTGGATAGCATTGTTGACAACACCTTCCATCACTTCACTGATCATCGACTGATGGGGTGTAATGGGCCGGGTTGGATTTGTCCAGCTTTTTTATGTATGCAGAGCATATCTGAGCAATTTTCACAATGATGAGTGGATGCTGATGTTGTAACTAAACTCGAAGAGCTTGGCTAGGGGTGCAGCAAGTTCTGGAGCACAGACGTTCAGTATGTTTCTGTTGCTGATGATGGCCCACAGTGCCTGAAGTCTTAGTTGCTAAATCTGCTTGAAGTCTGTCCCATTTAGCTCAGTGATAGTGCAATATAACAGGATGGATGGTATTCTGAATGTGAAGGTGTAACTTCATCTCCACAAGGACTGTGCAGTATCACTCATACCAATACAGCCAGCAGATTGGTGATGATGAAGTCAAGTAAGTTTTTCCCTCCTATTGGTTCCCTCATCACCTACCACAAACCCAGTGTAGCAGCATTGAATTTCATCAGCTATTCCCTGGACCACTCTCCCAAACTGTCTAGATCCTTCTGCAGCCTCCCCACCTCCTCAGTACTACCTGCCTGTCCGCCTAACTTCGTATCATCGGCGAACTTTGCCAGAATTCTCCCTGTCCCTTCATCCAGATCATTAATATATAAAATGAACAGCTGTGGCCCCAACACTGAACCCTGCAGGACCCCGCTTGTCACCAGCTGCCATTCCAAAAAAGAACCTTTTATCCCAACTCTCTGCCTTCTGTCAGACAGCCAATCCCCAACTTATGCCAATAGCTTACCTTGAACACCAGGGGCCCTCACCTTACTCTGCAGCCTCCTGTGAGGCACCTTATCAAAGGCATTTTGGAAGTGTACATAGATGACATCCACTGGGTTTCCCTGGTCTAACCTACTTGTTACCTCTTCAAAGAATTCTAACAGGTTTGTCAGGCATGACCTTCCCTTACTAAATCCATGCTGACTTGTTCTAATCTGACCCTGCACTTCCAAGAATTTCGAAATTCCGTCCTTAATGATGGATTCTAGAATTTTACCTACAACCAAGGGTAGGCTCATCGGCCTATAATTTTCCATCTTCTGTCTTGATCCTTTCTTGAACAAGGGAGTTACAATAGCGATTTTCCAATCATCTGGAACTTTCCTGACTCCAGTGATGTTTGAAAGATCACATTCAGCGTCTCCGCTGTTTCTACAACTCAATCCTCAGTCGATTGGCGAGGATGAAGTCAAGTGTGTTTTTCACTCCTGTTGGTTTCCTCACCACCTACCACAGATCCAGTGTAGCAGTGAAGTTCTTCAGGACATAACTACCTTGATCAGTAGTGCTACTGCTGAGCCAGTCTTGATGGTCAATGTTGAAATCCCCCACCTAAAGGACATGTTGTGCCCTTGCCACCCTCAATGCTTCCTCCAAGTTTGTTCAGCATTGAGGAGTACTGATTCATCAGCTGAGGGAGGATGGTATGTGATAATCAGCAGGACCTTTTTGTCCCCTTTTTAACCTGAAGCCATGAGACTTCAAGGGTCTGGCGTCAATTTTGCAGACTCCCAGGGCAACTCCCTCCTGACTGTTCACTAGCTAGATAGGATGTCAGCTGGGCAGGAGGTCAGATTGACAGTAGAGGCCAGCGGTCAGTTCTGTCGAGGATGTGGAGTCACAGACAGACAGGACAGGGAAGAAGGCTTTTGGCATTCTGTCTTTCATCAGTCAGGGCACTGAGTATAAATGCTGGGAAGTTATGTTGCACTTGTACAGATTGTTGGTGAGGCCACATTTGGAGTGTTATGCTCAGTTTTGGTCTCCTTGCTAGAGGAAGGATGTTGTTAAACTGGGAAGAGTTCAGAAGAAATTTACAGGGATGGTGCCAGGATGCAATGGTCTGAGTTATAGGGAAAGGTTGAACAACCTAAGACTTTTTTCTTTAGGGCTGAAGAGATTGAGGAAGTTTGTTATGGAAATGTATAATATCATGATAGGCATGGATAGAGTGAATACAAGGACTCTATGACTCTATGTTAATGTTGGGTTGGGTTGGGTCACATCTGACTGATGCAAGGAGTTGCTAGGTAGATGTCAACTCAGATCTGATGGATGTGGGGGTTTAGAGCGGGTCTGGATATGGCAGGGGTGTTAGATTTAATAATCTAACTTTCCTGATTAATTATTTTACTTAAATTCATCAGTACCTTCTGAAATTTCCGATGTAAATAGAGACTTTTGGAGTGTTCCAAGAATCGGAGAATTGTCTAGTGGAAAATCCAGTTTCCTGGGCAATACCTTCAGAGTGTGCTAGAATGGGGATTCCACAGAATATTCATGGTGACTCATCGTCGACACCAAATAATGACTGGCCTGCGTAAAATCCTTGACTTTATATCATTATAATAAATGTCTGCTGGTTTCTCTGATAGCATGATATCCAGACTCAGTCTCTTATGTTATGGTGGATAATATATAAGCATATATATACATTACTGGAGGCAAACTAAGATCGAAATGAAGATAAGTAATAACTGTAATCCAGGAGATAATGAAGTTCATTGATAACTCACTGTGAGATTGTAAAGTAGGTACAGCAACTTTGTTTTAGCTAGCACCTTATCAATGGGTATTCCTGATAAACCGACCAAAATTACGTGTTCAATATTGTGATCCATCATGATGTCCGTGTATTTCTGCTGTAAGTAAAGTCTAACAGTGATTCCACTAGCATGCTACAAAGACTGATTGAAACTTTATTCTTTTGTGTTTTCTATCCTTGTTTTAATCTTAACATCTGTCGATATTGCTGACAAGGACTTTATTATCTTAACTCCAAACGAATCTTCCATAAAACTTGTAATGAATCAATCTATGCCTATTTAAACTGAAAATGTGGTCTCCTCTGACTTGAACTAGACAAATGAAAAAGGGGCTACATGAGTTTTATTAATCTACTGTTTATTGAAAATGCTGGGAACAATCTGGGTCTTAATGACATTCTGTTGTGTTTTTAGAATTATTTCAGTTTTAGGAATTTAGCAATATAAAGTATTTAAAGGTATAAAAGTATAATGCTTTTTACTCCTGATGAGAAATGGGCCACAGATTCAAACTACAACCTGTAATGAGACAATCTGATTTGCTCAAAAGTCACTTGAATTAATTTCAACCACCACTTTGCACTTTAGTATTTAACTGTGCCATGTCCAGACTGTAACATTTCTAACCCCTGCACAATTGTTAGGATGTCAGAAAACACACAAGACCAGGCTATAGTCCAGCAGGTTTATTTGAAATCAGAAGCTTCTGGGGTTCTGCTGCTTCATCAGGTGAAGGTTAAACCTGTTGGATCATAACCTGGAGTTGTTGCATTCTGACTTTGCCTACTCCAGTCAAACACCGGCACCTCCACATCAATTGTTACGATGGGAAGCACTGACAAGAGCAATATCCAAGCCAACAGTCCTTAAAGATCATTGAAATGCTCCCTCTGCATTTCTATCCCCTTAATTCAAATTCCAGACAGTACCTCCTCCATTTTTGTAAGCCAGGAAAGGGAATCTCCAGACATTGCCTAGACCCACAGCACAGCCAATCATCGAGAGCAAATAGTCAGTTTTCGAGGACCAGTTACCTCTCTTCACATTTTCATCATTTCTGTTCACTGTTGGATTGGCAGCACTCTTGGGGCAAAGAAAGGAATTGACTAAATTAGAAAGTAGATTTTCTCAATCTAAACTTAAGCACTTAGTTCAACTCTTCCCCACTGTAAAATCATTTCTTCATTCCCCAGTTAACAGCAATCACTTAGTAGTTTGGAAACAAGACGGGTGACTGCAGTTCACAAAAGCTAAAATCCCCAAAGAATCAGCACTTCTCAGGATTTTACATGAGTGTAATTTCATGTTTTGCTAAAATACTCACTGTATCTATTGGAGAGTGTGTTTCCTGTTCATTCTGTGAGAATTCAGATAAAGCCAACTCCCTCTGGTCCATCTTCAGACAGCCATGAATACTTTCTTCGCTTGCTCAGGAGCTGGATGTAAACCTTAAGGAGCAAATCTTGCCCGAAGATGTTCTATCTTTCCAAAATTCCAGGACTGTCATTAAGAACTGTTCAGCCTTTCACCAAGTAAATGACTGGTGAGAATGACAAGATGTGTCCAAAAGGGCAAGATCTAGTTGCTCAGGTCTGGGTGATGTCCACATTTCCTGACTATTTCTGATGCAATCTCCACACTAAAAATAATAGAATTTCAGGTTTGTTTCAGAATACTCAATGTCAGAATATATCTATTTTGCATCACATATTTCTCACCAATGCTTTGAAATGAGGAGGTCACACAATATAGAGAGAGGCCATGGCATGAATCAGCGTCTGCAGCTTTCACCGTGGGGTGGCTGTTACTCTGCACTACCTCAATGTTTCCAATTGACCAGGAATCTCTCCTACTATCCCTGCCTGCCATACAATTATCAGAAAGATTCAAAGATTGACTATTGAGTGACCATTCAGATTGAGGCTGAATGCAGCGCCAATATTTTGAAGTCTTGAGATTTCAAAGGACTTTGTCAGAGTGAACCAGACACAGGGGATTTGCTGTTGGGAAAATTAAAAATCCCATTCAGTTCCCTCACAGTCAGCTGGGGCATCATGACCAGGGCCTCCAAGCCCTCCGTTGCTTCCTCTACCGATGTTCCCAACAGTACCCTTCCATCGACACTCTCATTCGTTTGGCCAAACTGGTCCTGACACTTAACAATTTCTCCTTCGAATCCTCCCACTTCCTCCAGACCAAAGGGGTAGCCATGGGCACCCGAATGGGCCCCAGCTATGCCTGTCTCTTTGTTGGCTACGTAGAACAGTCCATCTTCCGTAATTACACCAACACCACTCCCCACCTCCTCCTCCGCTACATTGATGGCTGCATTGGCACCACCTCGTGCTCCCGCAAGGAGGTTGAGCAATTCAACAACTTCACCAAAACATTCCACCCTGATTTTAAATTTACCTGGACCATCTCTGACACCTCCCACCCCTTCCTGGACCTCTCCATCTCCATTAATGACGACCGACTTGACACTGACATTTTTTACAAACCTACCGACTTCCACAGCTACCTGGATTACACCTCTTCCCACCCTACCTCCTGCAAAAATGCCAGCCTGTATTTCCAATTCCTCCGCCTCCGCCATATCTGCTCCCATGAGGACCAGTTCCACCACAGAACACAACAGATGGCCTCCTTCCAATTTCCCTTCCCACGTGGTTAATGATGCCCTCCAACGCATCTCGTCTACACCCCTCACCTCTGCCCTCAGTCCCCACCCCTCCAACTGTAACAAGGACAGAACCCCTCTGGTGTTCACCTTCCACCCTACCAACCTTTGCATAAACCAAATCATCCAATGACATGTCCGCCACCTCCAAACGGACCCCACCACCAGGGATATATTTCTCTCCCCACCCCTTTCTGCCTTCCACAAAGACCATTTCCTCCGTGACTACCTGGTCAGGTCCACGCCCCCCTACAACCCACCCTCCCATGCTGGCACCTTCCCCTGCCACTGCAGGAATTGCAAAACCTGCGCCCACACCTCCTCCCTCACCTCCATCCAAGGCCCTAAAGGAGCCTTCCACATCCATCAAAGTTTTACCTGCACATCCACCAATATCATTTATTGTATCCATTGGTCCTCTCTATATTGGGAAGACTGGACGCCTCCTTGCAGAGCACTTTAGGGAATATCTCTGGGACACCTGCACCAATCAACCCCACTGCCCTGTGACCCAACATTTCATCTCCCCCTCCCACTCTGCCAAGGACATGGACGTCCTGGGCCTCCTTCACCGCTGCTCCCTCACCACCCGATGCTTGGAGGAAGAATGCCTCATCTTCCGCCTCGGAACACTTCAACCCCAGGGCATTAATGTGGACTTCAACAGTTTCCTCATTTCTCCTTCCCCCACCTCACCCCAGTTCCAAATTTCCAGCTCAGCACTGTCCCCATGACTTGTCCTACCAGCCTATCTTCTTTTCAATCTATCCACTCGACCCTCCTCCCTGACCTATCACCTTCAACACCTCCCCCACTCACCTATTGTACTCTATGCTACTTTCTCCCCACCCCACCCTTCTCTCATTTATCTCTCCACCCTTCAGGCACTCTGCCTGTATTACTGATGAAGGGCTTTTGCCTGAAACGTCGATTTAAAATCTGATTGAAGATTTGTAGCTCAGGTATCCGTTGTTGTGGTTCTGCTCGCCGAGCTGGAAGTTTTTGCTGCAAACGTTTCGTTCCCTAGCCAGGGAACGAAACGTTTGCAGCAAAAACTTCCAGCTCGACGAGCAGAACCTGAAACGTCGATTTTACTGCTCCTCAGATGCTGCCTGAACTGCTGTGCTTTTACAACACCACTAATCCAGCATCAGAAATTTCACATGGTCTGACAAATCTCTATCAACAGAATATATATGTTTTATGTTTTTGGAGATATTTCCCTGGTGCCAGGATCAAGGATGTCTCAGAGAGGGTGCAAAATGTTCTCAAGGAGGAGGGGTACCAGCAAGAGGTCATTGTCCATATTGGAACCAATGACATAGGAAGGGGAAAGGTTGAGATTCTGAAGGGAGATTACAGAGAATTAGGCAGGAATTTAAAAAGGAGGTCCTGAAGAGTAGTAATATCTGCATTACTCCCAGTGCTATGAGCTAGTGAGAGCAGGAATAGGAGGATAGAGTAGATGAATGCATGGCTGAGGAGCCAGTGTATGGGAGAAGGATTCACATTTTTTTGGATCATTAGAATCTCCTTTGGGGTAGAAGTGACCTGTACAAGAAGGACGGATTGCACCTAATTTGGAAGGGGACTAATATACTGGCAGGGAAATTTGCTTGAGCTGCTTGGGAGGATTAAAACTAGTAAGGTCGGGGTTAGGGGGGTGGGACCCAGGGAGATAGTAAGGAAAGAGATCGATCTGAGATGGTACAGTTGAGAATAGAAGCAAGTCAAACAGGGCAGGCAGGGACAAGATAGGACTAATAAATTAAACGGCATTTATTTCAATGCAAGGGGCCTGACAGGGAAGACAGCTGAACTCAGGGCATGTTAGGAATGTGCGTCTGGAACATCCTAGCAATTACAGAAACATGGCTCAGGGATGAGCAGGACTGGCAGCTTAATGTTCCAGGATACAAATGCTACAGGAAGGATAGAAAGGGAGGCGTGAGAGGAGGGGGATGGCATTTGTGATAAGGGAGGATATTCCTGGAAATATATCCAGGGAAGTTATTTAGGTGGAACTGAGAAATAAGAAAAGGATG
Organism: Hemiscyllium ocellatum; assembly: GCF_020745735.1. NCBI lineage: Eukaryota > Metazoa > Chordata > Chondrichthyes > Orectolobiformes > Hemiscylliidae > Hemiscyllium > Hemiscyllium ocellatum. Next base: position 59,053,779 of record NC_083411.1, read on the forward strand.
ATTACCTTATTGGGATTGTATTATAGACCTCCTAATAGTCAGAGAGAAATTGAGAAACAAACTTGCAAGGAGATCTCAGTTTTCTGCAAAAATAATAGGGTGGCTATGGTCGGGGATCTTAACTTTCCAAACGTGGACTGGGACTGCCATAGTGTTAAGGGTTTAGATGGAGAGGAATTTGTTAAGCGCATTACAAGAAAATTTTCTGATTCAGTATGTGGATGTACCTACTAGGGAAGGTGCAAAACTTGATCTACTCTTGGGAAATAAGGCAGGGCAGGTGACTGAGGTGTCTGTGGGGGAGCACTTTGGGGCCAGTGACCATAATTCTATTAGATTTAAACTGTGATGGAAAAGGATAGATCAGATCTAAAAGTTGAATTTTTAAATTGGAAAAAGGCCAATTTTGACAGTATTAGGCAAGAACTTTCAAAAGCTGATTGGGGGTAGATGTTCGCAGGTAAAGGGACGGCTGGAAAATGGGAAGCCTTCAGAAATGAGATAATGAGAATCCAGAGAAAGTATATTCCTGTTAGGGTGAAAGGAAAGGCTGGTGGTATAGGGAATGCTGGATTACTAACGAAATTGCGGACTTGGTTAAGGTATAGACAGGATAGATCGAGTGAATCCTAAGAAGAGTATAAAGGCAGTAGGAGTATACTTAAAAGGGAAAGCAGGAGGGTAAAAAGGGGACAGGAAATAGCTTTGGAAAATAGAATTCAGGAGAATCCAAAGGGTTTTTACAAATACATTAAGGACAAAAGGGTAACAAGGGAGAGAGTAGGGCCCCTCAAAGATCAGCAAGGCGGCCAGTGAGCCTGAAGTCGGTGGTGGGCAAGTTGTTGGAGAGAATCCTGAGGCACAGGATATACATGTATTTGGAAAGGCAAGGACTAATTAGGGATAGTCAGCATGATTTTATGCGTGGGAAATCATGTCTCACAAACTTGATTGAGTTGTTTGAAGAAGTAACAAAGAGGATTGATGAGGGTAGAATGGTAGATGTGATCTATATGAACTTCAGTACGGTGTTCGACAAAGTTCCCCATGGAAGACTGGTTAGCAAGGTCAGATCTCATGGAATACAGGGAGAACTAGCCATTTGGATATGGAACTGTTTCAAAGGTAGAAGACAGAGGGTGGTGGTGGAGGGTTGTTTTTCAGTCTGGAGGCCTATGACCAGTGGAGTGCCACAATGATCGGTGCTGGGTCCTCTACTTATTGTCATTTACATAAATGATTTGGATGCGAGCATAAGAGGTCTAGTTAGTAAGTTTGCAGATGACACCAAAATTGGAGGTGTAGTGGACAAAGAAGAAGGTTACCTCAGATTACAACAGGATCTTGACCAGATGGGCCAATGCTGAGAAGTGGCAGATGGAATTTAATTCAGATAAATGCGAAGTGCTGCATTTTGGGAGGCCAAATCTTAGCAGGACTTATACACTTAATGGTAAGGTCCTAGGGAGTGTTGCTGAACGAAGAGATCTTGGAGTGCAGGTTTATAGCTCCTTGAAAGTGGAGTCGCAGGTCGATAGGATAGTGAAGAAGACATTTGGTATGCCTTCCTTTATTGATCCGAGTATTGAGTACAGGAGTTGGGAGCTCTTGTTGCTGCTGCACAGGACATTGATTAGGCCACTGTTGGAATATTGCATGCAATTCTGGTCTCCTTCATATCGGAAAGATGTTGTGAAACTTGAAAGGGTTCACAAAAGATTTACAAGGATGTTGCCAGGTTTGGAGGATTTGAGGATAGGGAGAGGCTGAACAGGCTGAGGCTGTTTTCCCTGGAGCATCAGAGGCTGAGGGGTGACCTTTTAGAGATTTACAAATTATGAGGGGCATGGATAAGATAAATAGACAAAGTCTTTTCCCTGGGGTGTGGAGTCCAGAACTGGAGGGCATAGGTTTAGGGTGAGAGGGGAAAGATATAAAAGAGACCTAAGGGGCAACTTTTTCACACAGAGGGTGGTACATGTATGGAATGAGCTACCAGAGGAAGTGATGGAGGCTGGTACAACATTTAAAAGGTATTGGATGGGTGTATGAATAGGAAGTGTTTGGAGGTTCGGGCGCTTGCAGGTGGGACTAGATTGGATTGGGATATCTGGTTGGCATGGACGAGTTGGACCGCAGGTTCTGTTTCTATGCTGGACATCTCTATGACTCAATGACTCTCGGTGTTCCTGCTATAATGTGCGTTTTGTCATTGCGGTTTGGCTACAATGTGATTAATTAATTATAGGTGATGTTTGGATAATGCGAAGTTTCTCTTGAGCAGATTTTCTGTAGCAATCTACAACACAATTCTCTGTAACAATTTCAATAGCACGATTTTCTGTAGTGCGGAGTTGCAGAAGAACGCAACAGCTGCATTACAGCAAAACAACCTGTATCTAGATGCATCTGCTCCAAGCTCAGCGAGGTTACTCTCGTTTTTAAAATTATTTCACAAGATGTTAGCATCTTCACATTTGTTGCCCATTCTGGATTACCCTGATAATGAGTGACCTGTTGACCATGGAGGACCTGTTAACTAACAAAAGGTAGTTAACTGTTAATCGCAATGCTGTGCAGTCACACGTAGGCCAGACCTGGCAATCATGAGAAATATTGTTTGACAATGACTCTGGTGAAGCAGGTAGGTGTCTGCAATAACTGATGGTTGTTTTATGGCATCATTCAATTCCAGATTTTATTAATCACATGGAAACCTCACAAACCATTGTGATGAAATATGGAGATGTGGGCACCATGGTGGTTCAGTGGTTAGCACTGCTGCCTCACTCACCAGGAACTCAGGTTTGATTCCAGCCTCGGCTGAGTGTCTCTGAGGAGTTTGCACATTTTCCCCGTGTCTGTGCGGGTTTCCTCTGGGTACTCTGGTTTCCTGCAACAATCCAAGCAAGCTAGATGAATTGGCCATGCTAAATCGCCCGTAGTGTTCAGGGATGTATAGGCTAGGTGCATGAGTCAGGGGTAAATATAGCATAAATGGGTAGGGGAATGGGTCTAGTTGGGCTACTCTTTGGAGATTCGATGTGGACTTGTTGGGCCAAAGGACCTGTTTCCATACTGTATGGATGCTACAATTCTAGTACTTGGGTACTTGTTTTCCTGATAATAGGAATAACCAGACAGGGAACTGCACAATGCCTTCGTGAAGTCTTTATTGCAGAAGTATGGCGTTAATGGTACATAGCAAGGTGATGCAAAGCACATCTGTCTGTGTTTTGCTCACATTCTTATACATTATTTCTTCATTCTATGCTCTCCCTTTACCCAATCCTCAGCCTCCACTTACTCTGAGTATTTCTAACCAATCACATCTTACATGTCCAATTACAAAATGTTTCTTTATGTCCTGCGATTATCTGCTAAGTTAAGCATGACCAAAATTTACTCATCAACACAACTTGTTCTGACTATGATTGCCAGATGTTTCCTTTACAGGGTACTTGATATTTTGTTTGTCAACTGTACTGTTATAGTTAGCAACTGAGCGTATTTAAAATTCTCATAAAGTTATAGAGCACGGAAACAGACCCTTCGATCCAACTCATCCATGCTAACTATGTTTCCCAAACTAAACTAGTTCCACTTGCCTGCTTTCTGATGTCATAACTTAGGAGGGTTAAGGGCACGAGTAAAACAACATTTGATACATACATATAAAGCAAGAATAACAACAAGAAAGATGTTAATCTCCTGGAGGATAGATGTTTCAAGTGATCCTGACCAGTTGTAGCCCAATTCTATATGGTACTTGAAAGGAGTTGTCTAAGTTTGTCGACCTCCTTGTGAATATGAGCAGCTGAATTTATGATCTCTTCAGAATTGGCCAGAATGTAGGTACAACACTCTTTTCCTACGTGGGCACAGGTCCGTCCTTTCTCAGATAGTAGCCAATCCAGGGCCATTTTGTAATTTTGTAATGTTCTTGTTCGAATAGCAACCATTTCTACATTACTCTTATCAAGGGCTTGGGAGGTGTCATGAACTACTTGTTCCAATATGGAATAGAGTAATTGAATCTCAGAAAGGATTTATATGCAGCATATGGCCAATATCAAAGGTCAAAGAACTTGTCTATCTTAGAGTTGCAACGTTTATGGAGAATAAGGGATGAAAGGTAGAGTATGACACATAAAAGGGACTAAAAAAGCTAAATAAACAGAAACCAGATCATGACAGAGGTAACCACGTGTAAGCAATAGTCCGCAAACAAAAAAAAGTACCATCGCACAGGATAAACTGAGTTATATAGTTCGGGAGCCAGGTGTGGTCAAAAGTTTCTGCTGATGTGAGATAATAAAATTAAGTTTAGATGGAAGACAAGCATCAGATGTGCCATTAAAATATTAGGTACAATTACTCTGACCTGCAAACCAACCCTTCGGCTTAAATCAAGTGCGACAAATAGAACATAACGGTTTTCCCACCATTGATGTATTAGTGATGGTGATACGGACGGTATTAAATTGAGTTCGATACCAGCATTCAAATGCCGAAAAACTGTACCCTGTCGATTCCCACATACCTCCGTGCCATTAATTTCCACCCAATATATCCCTTTCTCTGTGGAAGATATGGCAGCCATGTGGGATTCGTTCTGGAGAGTGACCCATTCAGCCACTGCAGATACATTAAAAGGCATGGGTCTAAGGGGATACCGTCCTTTGAATGTATGGGAATATGAGAGCAAACCCAGCAGCTGGAGACGTTCGTATGTCCAGGATAAACATAAGACATGCACAAAAAAGTATTCACATACAACTTGTGCCTGACAGTGCATGTTCATGTGACCCAAGAGATCAAAACAATTACGAGTTCCAAAAATAAAAACTTTGTCACAATGGGGCAGGGGTGTTAGCCTTTTGACATGTGATGCATGAATCCAAGCCTTCCTGCCCTGCATATTCATGGCTGAAGGTGATAGGAGAAGAACTTGATACCGACCTTCCCACTTGGCACCCAACGGTTCTTTGTGTATTTTCTTAACGTAGACCCACTTGCCGGGAATGATGTCGTGAACACCTTTAGGGGAATCTCCTCAAGCTGCTGACACCTGTTGGGAAGCAAAATGAACAGAATCGGTTAGATCCTGAAATGCTTTAACAATGAATCACTCAATAGTTGACAATCTGCTGTTCTAAGATCAATTGTACCAGGTAAAGACATGAGTCTCCAGTTATCACCTCAGAAGGGCTCATACCTGTGGTTTAATTATGGATAGCTCAAATGCTACATCATACCAGAGGCAGAGCTTGAGGCCAAGGCAATCCTTCCTGATGATAGTTAGCCGAGTGTTGGTTCAGAATCCGATTTGTGCGTTCCACCTGTCGCAGTGACTGAGGGTGATTAGGCCAATGCAATTCCCACTTAATACTCAGCAGTCTCTACACTTCCTGGCACAATGCATCTGCAAATTGAGTCTCTTGGTCCAAATCTATACAACTTGGGATTCCCCATCGGGGAATGTATTCCTTACAGAGGGCGGTAGTGGTATGATTGGACGTGGCTTGCCGAATGGGAGATGCTTCCACCCAGCTTGACAATTTGTTAACAGTGACTCAACCTCTGAATATCCTTGACATTTTGGTCGGGATATCTAAGAGATGTTGGAAGAGCCCAGCAGGTGCCAGAGGTCTCAATTGTGCAATCACTGTGGTTGATCCAGGATTATTTTTGCATGTTGCAAAATGATTTGCCACAAATAGCGTATGTTACTTGAATCCTGTTCCTCACTAACTCTTTTAGAGCCTTGCCATCATCTGTAATAGAAACAAATGTCCCCACCAATAAATTTTCTGTGCAAGAAATGTCATTAGTATTTTTTTTTCGTTTTTTGGTGTTACGGTTTATTTGTCTCTCTGCCTTCAAACACCAATAACCACATAATTTCAGTCCTCTTCAATCCATGCCACATTTCTTCCCATGAACACTGTCCCTCATTGTTTTAAATCTTGTCACTTGCGACTAAAAGTCTGCAGTTTAGGTGTTACTGTCTCTTTGTCAGGCACTACCTTCAGAGGCTGCCTTTCTAGCAGCTTCTAAAAACAGCTAGAATTCCATGGGATTTTCTTTATATGGACTTTACAGTTTAAAAATGCAGACTTCTTGTGGTAATTGTACAGCATTTCGGAGATTATGAGCTTCACCCCCAATTCTAATTGGGGTTCCTACAGCTAAGAGCACTTTGCTGTGCTGAAGTGCTCGCTGACAGACCTCCTTGGGCTATGACTTCATGCAGGCTAGTAACAGCCCAGCTGGCGTTCTGAGTACCCATTCTCAACAAACAAAGATATGTCTATGAAGATAACTCAATCGGGGAAATTTGCAAGGGTTCCTTTGCCACCCGAGCTGCTGCAGAATTTCCGCACAATCATGTTCGCCTTTGACCTATCAGTTCTTCACCTCCTCCTCCTCCCCACTCTCTCAACTCTCCCCTCCACACCCCCAATTGGTTTGTGGGGTTGGGAGCAAAATTGGACTGAACTGGCGGCAACAAGGTGGAGGTGGGAGTTTTCCAAGAGGATGGGAGGCCTGGTTCATAGACAACATGGCAAGGACTGTGTGAGGGCACTTCACAATCAGTTTCTGATCCAATACAGGATGCTGTGGCTATTAGCACCTTGGAGGTATCTTCCATAGCTCTCAAATGGCTACCCCATCCAGCACCACTGGGTCCAACCGAGCATGATACGAAAAGTAGCTAGTGGGCCGCTGTGTGTCAGTGTTTCCTGAGGCAGTACAGCTTTCATATAACTGTCCTTTTTCATGTACATGAAGAGTGAAAAGGTCTCCTATTATTTGGACACCCAAAGCTGAGGCTGAGCACACAGCAGATTTAATTTTTGAAGGCAGAATGCTGCTTTGGGTCAGTCTCCTTGGATTCACTCTTTTCTTTCAGGAGATCATTCAGTGGCGGAGCTAGATGTGCGCAACTACAATCCAGTTTCACTTGAAATTACAATGACCTAGAAAAGATCTGAATTCCCGAATAGTAGTGGGTTATTTGGCTGTTCAAGTAACGGCTGTCCAGTCTTGCCTTATTTCATGTTTTCTGCTGAAATGTTTTGTCCAGGTATTCTACCTCTTCTTGGGCGAGTTGCACCTTCTTCAGGTTTGCCTTAAAGAGTACAAACGATCAAGGAGAATGCTTAAAACTGCCCTATGCTGTTCCTTAGTCTGGAATGCTATTTGAATATCACCCATATACTGAATCATTGTGGATGTTATCAAAGGCAATTCCCGCAAATGATCTTGCAAAGCCATGTGGAATATAGTAGGGCTACTGTGAAAGCTCTGCAGTAGATGCATCCAGATTTACTGTCGTTGTTGGCTGTTTAGTACATGATGGGAGAACTCCAGTAAAAGTGGATCATCTTTAACGCCGCAGCCATTTTTGTCCTTTGCCCAAATGGGATGATTCTGCCATTCTTCCTGTTTGAGATGTGTATTGACCAAATAACATGGCCATTCTCAAAGTGTAACAGCAAATGTATTGAGTTAATACATCCATCGCTAATGGGCCTGTGGTATGGGTCTAACCCATACTCATGTAAAAATCTCGTTGGCTTCAATCTTATTGGCAGAGGCTTAGTTTTCTCAAGTCTTAGTTCTTTCCCCCCTACTCCTACAGCAGTTCTCCACTATCCTCAAAGGTAAATCATGACCATCAATTAAGGGGTAAAGATGTTAGTTCTGCACTAATGTCAAAAAGGCAGTCAACTTTCCTATCACCCACCCCATCAAAATATAGCAGCTATCCGAATGGTTCTCGATGGCCGTGAAAATAATGGACTCAAAGATGGAGATGGGTTGCTCTAGTTTTTTATTAATGAGTTCTTTTACCTGAAGTTCAGTACAGCGCTGGAGCTGTTCCAATAACATAAGATGCTCGTTCAAGGACAACCTCTCCCATCCAGACTCTTTCTTATCCAGTTTGGGGGCTGTTTTTGTCGGTATTTCCCTTTTCTAAGTTGCACCTTTTAGCCAAATCACCCTCTTTTCCACAACTGTCGCACTTCCCTGGGTTTTTCTCAGTGTTTAGAGCCTCTATGGTCTGCATGGCTCTGAGCTTCAATTCTATATTTGCCCCCAGACGATTAGCTTCCTCTATTACTTCACCAAAAGAGGGTAGGCTTTTATCCAAATCATGACATTGTACTTTTAACATCTTAACTAGTTCAAGCTGTAAGGCTGCTCCGAAAGCAGCCTTTACTGGGACCAAATTTTGTCCTCTTTCTTGGATTGTTATTAGGAGCTCGACCAGGAAGCTTGATCCAGACATCAACAAATCTTTCTGCAAAGTTTTTAACATCTTCACGTCCATTCTGTTGGCATGCAGGTTTTTTACTCCAATCAGTTTTAGATGGTCCAAATTCTTGCAGCCAATTGTGGATTGTCTGCCAACTGTGATTTAAAGTCTGTCCTTCCTGTCCCATGTGGTTGTTAACCCTGCAGTACAATGTTTGTCCTGCATTGTTCCCCATTGTGGCAAACAAGATTAGAACTCCATCCAAAGAGTGTCAGGTAGATATTTTCTTGAGTTTTTCTAACCCTTTCCATGTTTTCATACCCCCTTCTTCAGGTGTGACAATTCTTTGGGCCATCTTTCTACTAGTTTGTCTCATGGATTAAGATTGGATAAATTTATATCTTATCCCAAACCTCTCCCTCAATCTTTACTTTTTTTCCCTTCTGTCGTTTCCTCCATACAGGCCTCATGACAACAGGGGGTGCCTCTTATCTTCTGAACTGCTGGATGTGTCAGAACATCCCTCAGGGCAGTGGGCACCACTGATAGTACGAATCTTATCTGGGCCATCACCTGGAGGGGCTGGTTGAGGCAAGGGTTTTGGATACAATGGGGCAATCAGGTAGGGAGGAGGTGATGTGTGTGACGTAGTTTTAGATGTTCTAATTCATTTTGAGTTAGTGACAATTCTTTCTTGTGGTTTTTAATTCCTCTCAAATAGGTTTTATTGCTCTCTTAGACCGATGACTTTCTCTACCATAATTCAAATTTTCAATTATTTCTTGTCTCTATCTGAGTTGTTGTATTACACAGAGTGACCAGCAATTTTTTTTCTTATTTTTATATGGGTAGTCTTTCCCCAGACCCATTTATTATCATCCAGGACCACTGCCCATGGAGTTTCCATACTTTAGACAAATTTTAGTCAGGGTCGTAGGATGGTCAAGTTGTTGTTCAATTTGTTCCCTTATATTTCTACAAGACTTCATCCACAATACAATGTCAGGTGGTGCATGACCACCTTTAACTTTGGTAGGTAGTTAATTTAGACAATAATCCTGGATTTCAGGTTAGATTTGAACCCAAAATAGACTCTCTAAGAGTCGTAGACAATGGCTCTCTTTTTCTGTCCTATGTCTCAGATCGAAAACTGTCGAGCAGTTTCAGATCGCATCAGACAGGGAAAATCTCAGA